>NC_056732.1:1379068744-1379258744 GCF_019279795.1 Protopterus annectens
TGGCATACCGCCTGCTCAGAGGCGATCTGTGCCTGACATATAAAGCCATGTCCAACCCGGAATTAATGGACATGCTGCACCTCAGAAAATCCAAATCCCATCGAGCTACGCGCTTGAGAGACTTGAACCTCAGCACTGAAATAAATAGGACATGCTGGAGGGACAGATTCATAACCCAGAGGCTCCCTTCACTCTGGAATAAAATCCCAGTTCAGGTTAGGCAGAGTCCCTCATTGACTCTCTTCAAGAGGAATCTTTATGAGTGGATGGGAGATAGTAGGTTTACCCCAGGTATCATTTCTGTGTCACTGTTAGACAGAGGCACAGTATACTAACCTCGAAAAAGGGCATAGCAAAATTCATTTAAAATGGGTGACGAAAGCCAAACACACTCTGGCTAGGCTTATAAATGCCCTAGGGCAGATAGCCTGGTATGAACCTATGAACCTGTATATATATATATATATATATATATATATATATACACATACACACACACACACACACACACACACACAGATATATGTATGTAATGTATGTGTGTGTGTGTGTGTGTTTGTATGTATATATATATATATATATATATATATATATATATATATATATATATATATATATATATATATACACACATACACAGACATATAATGTATGTGTGTGTGTGTATATATATATATATATATATATATATATATATATATATATATATATATATATATATATATACACACATACACACAATGTGTAGTACAGTTATGTGAGTAGTGGTCTCCTGCATTTGAGTTGCAGTGGGCTTGCTTCAGGCCAAAAAGTAACTTCAAAGTAAAACAGGGATTTTCAACCTTTTCCTTTAGTTTTCTTGTTTTTCTTTCATAAGTCAGGGATTCACAGTTATGGGTCTTGGAATTACAATAGGGAACCCGATAAACACTTAGAGATCCTTTTACTTTAGCTGAGCTGCTGGTCTGCTGTTTCAGAATCAGATTTACCCAACAGTCTCAGCTGCACTAAAATTTCTTTCTTCTCAGTCTCCGAGGATGAATATTTCCTCCATTTAATTTTGAGAAGGTTTCCATAAGAACACGTCCAAATCCTTCCATCTGTCCATTCAAAGGTTTATCCAGAAACATATGGCTGTTCTATTCCAACATTTCAAAGACTGTTGTCATGGATCTTCAAGAATCATGGCTCTGTTCTTGAGCTATAACTCCATTTAATCTTTTTGGTGGGGGAGGACTTTCTGCTGTACACTCCTGATTTGGGAGGATGTGCCCCAAACTCCCCTAATTTTCAATTATATTAGGTCCAAGATCAGTGTATCTTACAGAAAGGGGAATGTAAAGTACTATGAACTCAGACTTGGTATATATTCCCTCATCCAACTTGTAGTTGTGCAGTTTTTGAGAGATCACTATTAATTTTTGTTGAACTTTCTGCTAGTTGCAGTACTGGGCATGCACATAAGTTTTACAGGTAAGGCATTATTTACATATGTATTAACTAGCTTTGTACCTTGATTTCTTTAACTGTTTTTTGTTTAACAATAGATAAACAAATCCATTATAAAACAAACATATAACTATTTACATAGGTCCACAGCTGATTAATACATTAAAGTTATACATATCAACAACAATTAATATTTTACATGCAAGTCTTTAAGTTTAAGCCAAGATTTATATGAATGTTTAGTGTTAGAAGTTCTCATCTTTATAGTATGCAATTCACTACTGCAAACAATTTTTGCCATACTAATAAAGTCAACACTAGAGGGTGTAACTTTACTTTTTCATTTTTTGTAATTACTTTTCTAGCTGTACCAGGAATAGATCAAAGCAGAGGCACATTTTTTTGGAATTATTTCAGGAATAGGAGCATTAAGTAAAACTAAAGATTTAGAAATATTACATCTATCTGACCATAGAGTTTGAATGTTTTTCTTTCGGCTTTTCATGGTTAGGGGTCACCACAGCGGAACTCCAGTCGGCTAATGATTGGCAGTCAATTTTTTTATGGTGCCGAGGTGCCAGCCCAACGACCAATCTTCAACAAAGGCACGCCCATTCACACATGTCTTTCGAATGCCACTCGACCGTGGGGAGGACATGCAAACTCCACACAGAAGGCGCTCCGGCCGAGAATCGAACAGGAGAACCTCTTGCTATGAGGCGAAAATCCTACCACTGCACCACCGCGGCTTTAAATTATAGAGCTTGAATGAACTTATTAATTTTTTTCCAAAGACTTCAGAGTCATATACCATATCCATCCAATCAGCTTTTATTTCAGAATCACATCTCCAGCATTTATTTCTATTTGATTTATACGTAATTGTAGGTTTGCTAGAAGTGACAACAGCTCTGTGTAAGACTTTCCAAGTGAACATTTTCCAATATAATGAAGATGTGGTTTTATTTGTAGATTTTAGTATTTTCTTTTATTCTTCAGGGAAGTCTTCATTAATTTTTGAGGAGTAATTCCAACAGGAATTGTCTAAATATGTGAAATCTAACTTAAGAATGTTATAAATTTGTGACAAATATGATTTATTTTTCATTGCATCACTTTTGATATTTATTAAGAATTCCAGTAATTTGGGGAACAATTTCTTATCTAGGTTAAATATCTTAATTATTTCTGTGTTTACAAAGTCTCTGTCAGTATTTGTAAAATTACCCAATTCTCAGAGTCTTGATTGTATTTGGATGTAAATTTTGAACAGTATATATATATATATATATATATATATATATATATATATATCAGTACCATTTAAAAACTGATGTCAATAAATTAAGTTACACTGTTTCAATACTAGCATTTTGCTTACATTTTTTTCATATTTATTGATTTATAAGTCAGATGATTTATATGTTTTCTATTTTATTTACTACGTGTAAAGTTGTTAATAGGATCTTAAGTTCATACATTAGTGCCAGGCTTAACTGTACATTACAACTGTCCATTCCAAGTCCAGCCATTTACTCCCTGTGAGAATCAAACCCTGAACCTTGTGCCCATAAGGTGAACACCTTAACTACTATGCCAACGCCCCTCCCTTATATACAAATTTATATTTTTTAACTATATACATATTTACTTATTCTGATCTCTTTCTTTTTCTGTTTCTATACTATGCTTTGTACTATTACTATATTCCTAGGTTTTATATTTTAGTTATAATCCTAGTGTATAGAGTGTCATATAATAGAACATTTATATTTATCCTTATATATCTGATACTGTTTAATCAAGTACTACTATTAGAATCAGTCCTGTTTTTTCCTTAAATGTTATGTCTAATAGTTTGTGAACAAACATCTGAAAAGTCTTCCCTTTTAAGATTCAAAATGTCATAATAAATTGTGCTGATATATTATTTTTTGTTATCATTAAAGCGAGGCAATAACAGAGAAATTCAGTCCTAAGTTTTTTTGTCAGAAGTGTAATTCTTTGGAGTATTATGTAAGCTATCTTATTGGTATACTGCAAGCATTCAGAACTGTTTAAAAACTGACTGGTTTAGAATGCAATTCACTACCATTTGCATATTATCTAACTTCTATTCATTGGAGTCTTAGCATATGATTCAAAATGTTATGATTATTTACTTTTAGACAGGAATAAGTAACCTGGAAAGTTCATAGAATTCCCGCAGCATCACAAAAGTGCTCATGACTGTATTTAAGCTACTTCAAGCTGGTCCTCATGACAAGGACTTGCAAGTGAACAGTTTATCAGCTACAACTCACGCAAAATCTATCACAAATGAATCCAAGCCACCTCTGAGTTGTACACCAATTCCTCAAACCCTCCTAAACCACTAAAAAAATGAGAAATCCATTTCAAAGTATGTTAACTACTAAAAAGCTATTGTATTTAAAGAAATAAAATTTAATGATTCAGTAAATGCTATTTGTATGAGCTGTTTAATATAAAGCAGGCTTTCATTTGTTTAAAGGAGATATAGCATATAAACTTGCATTAAAAGAATGACAGTTATGAGTGATCCAGGTTTAACTTTTAAAACTGTGAATATTACTCTAACTATTTGATAGCATTCCAGTAATAAATTTTATATGTGCAAGAAACTATATTTGCTATACTTTGTTTAAAACATAGCATAACCTTCCTTGGTGCTGTTGCTTGTCAAGTATACTATTAGTAGCAAGCATTCAGAACTATGTAATAACTGACAGTGGTTTACAGTGCAATTCACTGTCTTTTACTTATTATCTAACTTGTAGTCTTTGACATTTTAGCCCATGATTCAAAATATTATGATTATTTACTACAGGATGAAGTAACCTGGACAATTCTTAGAATATTCAGAACTCCCGCATCATCACAAAAGTGCTCATGACTCTTAAGTTGTTTCAAGCTGGCTTTCATGATAAGAGCTTGAAAATAAACAGTCCATCAGTTACAATTCGTAGAAAAATGCTCGCTAGTGATTCCAAGCCACCTCCACACCACACATCAATTCCTTAAACCCCTCCAAACCACCAAATAAACCCCATAAAAAAATCACAAAGTATCTCAACAACTAAAAATACATTGCACTCAAAGAAGTAACATTTAATGATTCAGCAAGCACTATTTGTATGAGATGTTTAATGTAAAGCAGACTGTCATTTTTTAAAAGAGACATAGCATATAAATTTGCATTAAAAGAATGACAATTATGTGTGATCCGGGTTTAACTTGTAAAAGTGTGAATGTTACTCTAATTACTTATCATTCCAATAGTAACTTTTATATATGTAAAAAACTTTATTTTTCATACTTTGTTTATAACATAAAATGTCTTTCCTGAATGCTGTTGCATGGCAAGTATACCATCAGTAGCACACCAGTGGACCATTTTAAGAACCCAGAATGTAACTAACATGCCTCTTTAGTGCCATTTGTCACATCTTGTATTATATTTAATAGTACATTACTCAACTATGACAAAATATCAGAAATTGTGCCACCTAACATATGTTTCATCATAATAATGATTAACTTTTAATAAAATAAATAGTTTAATATTTTAAACTCTAAATGAAAATAAGTGGCTTTAATTTCATATGTAAATAAATGAATCAAAGTCTAACATTTTAAAAAGGGAACTAGAAGCCATTTCAAGTAGGGAAAGCAAGAAATAAATTATTTACCTTATAAAATGTAATATTCAGCATCTGTTTTTAAGTATTCAATTACTTCTTTAAATGAATAAGAATTTGTAACCATGAAATACATGGATTTTCATTTGTCCTTAAGTTGTTACTGTTTTTTTGTCTTTGGTTAACCAACCATCTCTTGCTGCATTTCTCTCCAAAGAAGGTGATAGATTTCAGTCCATTTATTCTGGTTTTAGGACTTTATTTTTGTGTATAAAGTCTATTGCATCTTCCAAGGTGTTAATAGCTTTCTTTTCTTCTGGAATGTGAATCCTTATTTTTGCTGGAAACACAATTTGTGCTGTAATATTGATGTTATGTGATCCTATCTCGCCTACATTCTGAATGATGGGTTTCTTATTGGCTGAGCTTACTATATCCCAGGATGCACCACTACCAGTCCCCAGATCGGTCTCGAGCTGGCTGGGCTGAGTAGTTTTATTAACTAACTTTTCTGTCAGTTTTTGCTGTTTTTGCTCACCTAACTTTGTATACGATTTGGATTGTTAAATTGTTGTGTGTGATTGGGTTCAGTTTGTTTTAATACTTTACAGGGTCTCTAGTAATTATATAATTGGTTAGAGTTACCTGTTCTTTTACAGGAGGTGTTTGCATTAGTTATTACTGTAAGCTTAGATTTATCAGCAGTAAAAATTTAGTGTACTTTCCGGTCAGAGTGACTAGAATTGTGTATCATCATGTCTCAAACCCCTAGGCCTTCGGGCTTTAAAAATGTTCGAAATGTGGGTTTAAAATGTCTATCACAGACTATCATTCTCCGCTGTATATATGTCTCGGGCAAAGCACTTGCAGGAGTCATGCAGTGTATGTTTCCTCAAGGGTCCTCCAGGAGAGGAAAAATAAATTGATTCTTAAGGGTTAGTTAAACCTTCCTTTGAAGAAGCCTTGGCATCCTCTCCTGCTCCAACCGGGCATCGAGGCGCGTCACCCGCCGCGCTCCACTGCTACCTCGGCACCGATGGAATCTGCTGTGCGGTCCCCAGCCCTTTGGGGCCGATGGGGGAGGCCTTTCGACCCCGTTTGTTTCCTCTCGTCTCGAGGATGATGTCGTTCTGATATAGACAGGGTGCTCCAAAGACTGTTCCAGTCCCCAGTCTTCCAAAATTTGCAGCTGGTTTGAGCCGCCACCCATTCCTCCTCCGACCGCTTGACTCCGTCGAGCAGGTGCTGCTGGAGGAGTGGAGATCTCATTACCAGCACCTTCCTCCTGTCCGTAGCCAGCAGAGCCCGAGGCCTGAGGTTACCTCCTGAGGGTTCTTGAGTTGTCTTCAGAGGAATTACATCGACACTGATATGGATGATGATGATGTCTCATTTGCAGACATCTTAGAGATCCTCAAACAACGAGGCTGGATATCCAAACCCCTCTGCTATCAGTGCTCCTCAAGGCCTTTGGGGCTCAGCCCTCCGCCTCCTGGGTGTCTCCGGAACCAGTCCCTTCGCCCCAAATAAATTTTTATCTGCTCCCCGAGAAGGAGTTCCTTACTAAAGGCGTGGCTGTAGATGCCATGGTGGTGGCAT
Organism: Protopterus annectens; assembly: GCF_019279795.1. Taxonomy (NCBI): domain Eukaryota; kingdom Metazoa; phylum Chordata; order Ceratodontiformes; family Protopteridae; genus Protopterus; species Protopterus annectens. The sequence goes on from NC_056732.1 coordinate 1,379,075,452, forward strand.
CTGCTACACAGCAGGACGTGGCAGAGGGCTCAACGTCCGTCCATCCTCCTAATAAGGAGTCTAGGAGTATGGATAGGTACGGAAGCACGCCCCCTGACTCAAAGCCTTTACCTTAAGGTCTCTGAATTATTTGGCACATTTTACCAGGCTTCAGAGGGATCTGGTCAAGGAGTTGTCAGATTCCTCCTGAGCAGCTAGCCCAGTCCGTTAGCTCTCAGTTGGCTATCCTTCATGAGGCTCATTTCCTATGCGCGGGCGGGGCGAGCAGGAGCAGCAGGGGCAGGCGGCTCTATGAGACAAGAGGCCTTCAAGTCTTCCTTCCCTTTGATGGGTCCTCATTGTTTGGACCCAAGGTGAAAGACACCCTTACCCGCTGTGAGCAAGAGGTTTCTCCCAACAGCAGGAAGATTCCCGCCCAGAGGCAGACACCTAAATGCCTGGGAGTCAATCACTCAGGACAGATGGGTGCCATCCCATTCAAATACGAAATAGCAGCCGCAGAAGCTTTAAAGCTGCTAGAAAAGGAGTCATCCAACCGGTCCCCACAGACCAGATCGGATCAGGAAATTACTCCAGGTTCTTTTTAGTGCCAAAAAAGACAGGGGACCTGAGACCAATATTGGATCTCAGCAGACTGAACCAATCCGTCGCGATCCAAATTCAATGGTCACGTTACAATCCATTCTCCCGTTGTTGGAGAAGGATGTTTGGATGTGCTCCATAGACCTCATTATCACATACCGATACATCAGGCTCAGCCTGGGAGTCAGTCATTACCAATTTTGTGCTCTGCCCTTTGGTCTCACCACAGCCCCCAGGGTGTTCACCAAGTGTTTGGCAGTAGTGACGGCTCACCTGAGAAGTCTTGGATTCCAAGTGTTTCCCTATCTCGACGACTGGCTCCTGACTGCCACCACCAGGCATCTACTAATGGACAACCGCAAAGCCACCATCTCCCTGGGTGTTCCCCTAGGGATTACATTCAATTGGTCAAAGTCTGTCTTGCTGCCCTCTCAAAGTTTATAGGAGCAGAGATAGACTCAAGATTGATCTTGGCTTTCTTCCTGAGGATCCGAACTTTACAGGGCCAAGTTCAAGCTCTGATCTCGGGATCCAAAGCCCGATCCATGATGGTCCTACAGGTTCTAGGGTCAATGTCTGGCACGGTTCTTTTAGTTCCTCTAGCAAGGTTACACATGAGGATTCTTCAGTGGCTCTTGTCAACTCAATGGTCCTTTCAGGATCTTCCCTCAATCATCACATCATGATTACGGGGATAGGCAAAAGGAACCTTCGGTGGTGGCTTCAAACATGCAACTTGGATCAGGGAAAACCCTGTGTTCTCCTCCAGTGGTTACCCTGACGACAGATGCCTCCCAGATAGGGTGGGGGCATTGTCTGGGCAGGCTAGTTCAGGGCTCCTGGCTTCAGCTCTTCTCCACATCAACGTGTTGGAGATGAGGGCTGTACTTCTATCCCTACAGGCCTTACACAAGTTTCTTCCTCAGGGCATCATCGCCATCCACACAGACAACATGTCGGTGGTTTGGTATCTGAACAAACAAGGAGGGACCAGATCGTATCCCCTTTGCAGAGAGGCCATGAGAGTTTGGGAATGGGCTGTAGCTACCAACGCTTCTTGGTAGCGACCCACATCCCGGGAAAGTCAAATGTATTGACAAATTAAGCAGGACAATTCTCTCCTCACGAATGGTCTCTAAACCGCACAGTAGCAGCCCAGGTTTTCAAGAGATGGGGGCGCCGCTGCGCACTCTATTTGCAACTCCACAAAACACCAAGTGCCAGAGGTTCTTCTCCTTGATTCCACATCAGGAAGTACCAGCCATGGATGCTCTAGCACAACCTTGGCCAACAGGGCTACTTTATGCCTTTCCTCCAATTCCACTCCTTCCAAAAGTTATTCAAAAAGCTTCTCAACTGGGGTCTTCAATGATTCTGATTGCCCCATACTGGCCTCGTCAGATATGGTTTCCTTACCTGAAAAAGCATGCAGTGGACGATCCATGGACCTTAGACCTGATCCCGGATTTGCTAATCCATCAGTCGGGACATTGGCATCAGTCCCTTCAATCTCTAAAATTGACAGCTTGGCTCCTCCACTTCCAACCTTAGTTAGAAGGCACACACTAGACCCGGAAGTTGTTCACATTTTATCTTACAAACCCACCACTAACAAATTGTACCTCAGTAAGTGGAAGAGGTTTGCTATCTGGGCTCAACTCAAGGGCTTAGACCCTATCACTGCTCCTGTCCCAGAGGTTTTGAAATTCTTAACATCCTTGTTTAATCAGGGATCTTCTGTCTCAACTATTAAAGTCCAACTAGCTGCTATCTCGAAATTCCATGAATCCACGGATCCTCCTTTGATGAGCAGCAGACTATGCAAAACGTTCATTAAAGGTGCCAGTCTGTTAAGACCACCAGTTTTTCATCCTGCACCTCCGTGGGATCTTGATTTGGTGCTTCGCATTAACATCCACCCTTTTGAACCGGCTGCTACATGCAATTAAAATATCTGTCTTGGAAAACGGCATTCTTAGTGGCTATTACCTCTGCAAGGAGAGTCTCAGAGCTTCAAGCCCTGTCTATTAAACCACCGTACTTGATTTTCCACAAGGATAGAGTATCACTTAGGCCTAATCCATCCTTTGTCCCCAAAGTCTGTTCTAGTTTCTGTCTTCAACAATCTCTAGAGCTACCAGTTTTCTTTCCAAAATTCTCTAATGAAGCAGAATATACTCTCCATAAATTGGATGTTCACAGGCAATTACGCTTCTATTTAGACAGGACTCAGCAACTTCTAAGTCAGACCAGTTGTTTGTGTCCTTCTCAGATAATAAATTGGGCCAAACCATTACAAAAGCTACAATCTCAAAATGGATCAGAGATTGCATAACTCAGGCCTATTCTTCTTAATAAACAACTTTCATCATCTATCAAAGCTCATTCTACAAGAGCTATGGCTACTTCTATAGCCTTTCATTCCAAGCTCGCTATATCGGAAATTTGTGCTGCGGCTACTTGGTCCAATCCGCACACTTTCATTTCCCACTACAAATTGGATGTGGCATCTAGAGGACGAGCTTCATTTGGTTCCACGGTACTCAGGAGTGTTTTCCAGTGAGCCACCCAGGATTCAGGTGCTAGATAGGATCACATAACATCTTTTAGTTATGTACTCACCATAACTTCAGATGTTTGGGATCCATCTCATTCCTGATACCCTCCTTCCCCTGCCTAGCATATCAGAAGAGATTGAAGGGTTTTGAGCTCCACTGTTTTAATGTTGATACATCTGACGATGTTATATAAGCAGGGTATGCATGTGTGCATGTATGACAAACTAGATCTGGGGACTGGTAGTGGTGCATCCTGGGATATAGTAAGCTCAGCCAATAAGAGACTTCAACCCATCATTCAGAATGTAGGCGAGATGGATCCCAAACATCTGAAGTTATGGTGAGTACATAACTAAAAGTTTTTCTTTAAGCTTTAAAACAAGAGGCACACATGCTTTTCTCTTTGACATAACTAATGTTGAATCGTCATTGTCAAATTTTATAGTATTTTCTTTAATTTTCAGTAGGTAATTAATCAATGCAACTTTTAAGATTACATCCTTATCTTGACTTGAGAAAAATCTTATGATCACTGACCTTGGTGAAGGTTTTTTTCTTTCTTTTTTTTTTTAAAGATGAGTTAGAAAGTGATGTACGTGTCCTTTTGATGCCAAAGGAAAAAGCTTCAGGCAGGTTCAAAGTTTCTAGGCAGCCAGGTATTTAGGAATTGTATCATACTGTCTCCCTCTTCTTTTTCAGGAATCCCCTAAATCCTGATGTTATTCCTTCTAGCTTTGTTCTCTAAGTCTTCTATTTTCACCCAGAATAGGATGTTTTGTTTCAGAAGAAGTTCAGTGTTATTCTCATTTTCAAGTGTAGCGCTCCCTCAGGTGTAGCTGAAGAGATATGGGTTCCTTCCTACCTGACTCTGATGACACCCCTATTGGGCCCCGCACACCAAGGTGGCAAGAATGACAGATTTTTTTCTAGGTGACACATCTAGTTTAAAAAAGCAATAGCACATCCACAAACAAATTATTTTGACAGTGCACCTGTTAGCAATAAGGCAAGGTGAGATATGCATGCAGTGAAACCATACATCCACCCTCTTCCCCAGAACTCAACAGAAGAGGTCTTGACATTCAAACATGCACAAAGAAGGCAATATCACTGAGTAGTAAAGCTTTATAATGCAGCAATACAAGCACAGGAGAAAAAAATGCAATGTCATTAGGCAATAACAGAGTTATAATACAGCAATACAGATATGAGAAAATGCAATGTCATCGAGCAGCAAAATTCTTGAAGGCAACACTACTAACACGAGCAAAATGTAGAGCCATTGGAAAATGAAGATTTATAATACAACAGTACAAATATGAGAAAATGCAATGTCATTGAGCAGTACTAACACCCTCAACACCCTTGATCAATTCTAAAAAGACCAACTATGAAACACTCTGTTCTACCCTGTTCACTGGCCAGTGACTACTTACAGTCTTGCTGCCAGCATGATGGGGCCCAAGTTGTAGCTCATATGGATCCCAGTTATTTGTAATCCACAAAGCATTTAAGGGGGGGATCCACAATCGTATAAAAATATAAAATGATGGCCAAAGCCTCTCACCACTCCATCCAGAATATCCTAGTGACCAGGCACCGTGGTTCCTCTGATGCGAAAAGTAGAAAATCACCTACCAGAACTCTGGTAATCATCTATGGCTTCTCTGTTCTGGACCCAAAGGAACTTCTTTCTTGCTGAATTATATGCAGGCAAGGAACTACTGGTTTCAGACTTTTGTCCTGATTCCACAAAGTACCATCATGCAGGATTTCAGCAAAAGACAGACACAATCTGCCACTTCACTTCACTGTCACCAAAGCACTAGAAAGAAAGTCCAGTCATGCTGCAAGGCCCTTTTTCCCTTCATCTCCCTGTTTCAGTTTTCCCTCCTTCAGCTAGTGTTCCAGACTCCTCTTTCACTTTCAAAATTGTCTTTTGTATTCCTGAAAAGAGCTCCACCTTGTGGTGTAATGAAAAACTACAGTCTATTACTTCTACAATGAAATACAGTGGGAGCTACACAAGTAATCTTCCATCAAAATTAGTTTCACTGAGCACTTCAGCTTTTTTTACAATCCTCTTTAAAATTGTTTGCTTTGCTTTCTAATTCATCTGTTTTCACAGATAATGCACTGGTTTTACGTAGTATAGTCTGTATGTCTTTTTTCATAGTACTGTCCTGTACACTGGGCTTTGAGTGGCTCATTTTGAGACAATTAGTTGATTGTAGTTTTTTTGATAGGAAAAAGCAATTAAAAGTTTCAGACTTTTTATTTTTTATAGTAAATCTTTCAGCAGATGTTCAACTATAAATCCATCGAGTTTTGAAATGCTCTATATAAGTTGTTTTAGTAAAAATCTTGTCAGAGATGTTAAAATGAAGCAGGGCTAAAAAACAGTGCTGTTAACTGCTCACCATCTTGGCCACGCACCCTTGTTAACCATTTTCATGTGAATTTTTTAACTCAAGTACATTTGCTTTCTTCAGGCCTGTTTCTTCTTTTGTGAATGGAAGCTTACATGGTTGTGTATTTTTTGTTATGAATGGAACTTTTCTTACCAGATCCCATTACAAAATGATGTGTGCCATGTAGTAGCTAACCCAACTGCCAAAGCATAAGTAAACAAGTAAGTAAAAATGTTCATCATTCCCAATGCCTCAATGACATTTTGGGTTATCTGCCAAGGTAACCAGTACTGGCAAGCTATCAAAAGCTCAGATTCCCCTCCTCTCTCTTTTCCTGTGACAGCTGATTGGCTGAGTGTATCATGAGAAGGAATAGTGCAGTTGTCATGGGAAGTGTGCATTCAGTCTTTTTTTTTTCCATACAAAGAAGAAAGTCTTTTGTCTCTTCATAGGATCCAGTGTTGATTTTTCTGGCTTATTGCTTAGATAAGTTCCATTTGTGGAACCCATTCCTCTCATTTTAATATTAGATTTATTATTCTGTTTCTGTGTTTATTTTTATTTAAAGTACATAAATAGTTACTTCATTGTTATATTTCTGTCAGTGTTTATAGTAATTCCTGTGGGGATTTCTGTTTATAGCAGTTTTTATTTGGCTTTTGTCTTAGACAAATGTTAGTTTTTACTGTTTCTGAGGAAACGTTCGGTATTTCTGTGAGAGATGCAGTCTATATGTCTGCTGTTAGACACTTTGGGTTGTCTTGTGCAGTCAGAACTGCAAATTAATAACTCCGGTTTTCACTGTTGTTTGCTTTATTTTTGTATTTGACAAGAAAGTATTGCAAAAGTTGGATTTTGAAGCATTTATACATTATTTACTATAAGTATGTCTCTGTTCTGTGTGTTTTTAACATCAGATCACAGTTTTACTGCAAATTAAGTTATTTGAATCTACTATGGAGATTTTACTCTCTCTGACAAGACAATACAGTTTAAATTGCTATTAAACATTTTATGGCAGTTTAACATTAAAGTGTGCAGAAATAATTTTTAACACTATTTTGACAGATTGGTTGCTTTGGTATTTGGACTTTGTGTGCTGGAAATTCTTTAACTTCTGCCAGTTGTGAAATAATTTTGAACACTTTTCAAACTTTTTTTAAGATAGTATGACAGTCAGGCAAAGTTTAGTTCTATGGGGACATTGTTATTGATAGAAACTTTAAGTGGTTATTGTGATACATAATGTAGTGCTGTCAGTTTATTATTGTGGCTAGTCCCTGACTTGATGGATTCTAACTCTGGACCCCCCCATCAAATACGGTTGCACCTAAAAAAAAAAAAATAAGTAAAAATATGCATCAGCCTATGATTGTGATTCTGTTTGGGCCAATGCTTGGTTTGCAAACCACTTACTTTTTGATCTGTTTCCCTCTAGTGTAGCTTTGCCAGCCACTGTAGAGTGGGCTTTAGACACATCCTCCAGGGCTCTTTAAGTACCTGGTGCAGATATGGGGGAAGCAAATCCTTTAGGTGCAGGAGTAGTCTGGGGCAAGAGACGCCTTGCCAGACATAATATTTTGTTCCCAGATATTTTATTTAGTAGAGAAGGTCACAAGAAAAAGAAACAGAAGCTTCATTATACAGATGATAATCGGATTACAGATGTTTATAAGGCTGAAGTAGTTTCCTTGGCTAAGAGTGTTCTGCATTAGCTAATACTGATGGCTGTGTTCCCATACATGACTGTACTGCACATCTGGCTGGAGACCTTTCTGTTTCAGGGAGTGTTGAGTACAATGATGATTTCCTAGTTGACACTGAGTGTATTCAGTCTGATTCTTTAGAAGGTGAACCTGAATTGAAGTCTCAGCAAGTGTTCACTTTGTCTCAAATGATGGTTAGAGTTAGTGATGTTTTTTGCTTGACAGCAGTCAGGTGCTACCTCAGAGCTTGTCAGCATGTATGACCTTTATAGAGGATGAGATTCTCAGTTCTATGGCTATGGATGAGATTCTCAGTTCTATGGCTATCTCCCCTCTCTTACTGACCTTGGAAGATGCTTGTAAAGCTGTCTACAGAGCACAAGTATCTATTCCAACAGTCCCTAAAAAGGCTCAGAGAAAATATAGGGATTTCTCTGATATCATTTGACTGTTAACCCAGCCTGCTCAAATAAAAGGTTATTGGCTTCATCTAGTCCAGTGACACCTGGTAAAGAGGGAAAATGTTTTACATCTTCGGGGCAAAAGGATGCTTCTTTCTAGTAATCTAGTCTGTTAAGTTATCAAGGCTATATGTGGGAATTTATTTTACAGTGTGCATACAGTTTAGATGATTTTTCCTGCATCCTTACTTGCAAAGCAAAAAGTCATATACAAATTAAATTGTTTCTAATTTGACACAGGTTTTAAAACATGCTTTGAAAGGTGTGTTTGAATGTGCGGATACTGTTTTCAAGAAATACTGCTGCTTCTTTTATATTAAGACAATATGCTTGATTACTTTATTAGAACTTCTCTGATTATTTAAAAGCCAAGATTTTGAATGTACCTTTAAGTTCTGAATTGGTGTTTGGGTTTTCTGTTACACAGATTCTCAAACAGTGGGGTGCAGAGACAAATTAATGCATGGGGTATCTAGGATGTTTGATGGTACCCAAATACTCCCCAAACGGGGAGCCTTCCTTCAAGGGGCAAAACAAACAAAACATCCCAGCAAACAAAAGTCAGGGATCCAAAAGGAAATGGCTTGCAGATATTCTTTAAAACCAAACACGAGGTGTTCCTTTCCAAAAAAGAATAAACTCCCTGCAAAGGAATGACCATGCCAATTCACAGAGTACCCCATAACCCCACTCCTGCCCTTCCTTCTTTTCCTTCTTTCCCTAGGGTCTCTCTTAGCCCTGAATTCTGGCCTTAAGTGGTCTTAGACAAATGGATTCTGAAAATAATTTGGAGAGGAAACACTTGGCAGTGGATGGAAAATCCTCCCCTTTTAAGGGGAATTCCCCATCACCAACCAGGCCAGACAGAGCTCCTTCCGCAAGTGCTCCAACAGGAGACATAGAACCAGTGCCTGCTATACACAAAGGTTTTACTCTAGAATATTTTTGGAACCAAGAAGGAGCACATCTGGAGACTTGCCTAGGCTTGTCCTTTCTAAACATGTTTTTAAAACTTCCAGTATTCCAAATGCTTACCTTACAGTCTGTCCTAGCATTACTTCTAGACCACTATTTCATGGTGACTGTAGATGTCAGGGATACTTGCCAACATACTTCTATTGCTCCCAGTTTCAGGAAAATTTTGAGATTTGCTGTGTCTGGCTTAAATTATCAGTTTTCTGCATTACCCTTTGGGCTATCAGCTGCACCCCATGTGCTTACAAAGTGTCTGGCCCCAGCAGTTGCCTACTGCAGAACCCTAAACATCAACATTTTTACCTATTTAGACAACTTGCTTATCTGTGCAGATTCTGTATCTGGATATTTGGAGTTCTTAGACAATGTCACATCCTTCCTTTCCCACCAGGGCTTCAAACTGAACCTTCATTGAGTTGTTCTAATGGGTGTTTAGCAGACGCATTAAAAAGGATGGCCTTCCTTCCAGAAGACAAAGTTCTGACTTATCAGGACAATTGTTTGGATCTCTCAATCTCTGTTCTAGGCTTCATGGCATCAGTGATCCTCATGATACCACTAGCCTGACTAAACATAGGTTCATAGGTTCATAGGTTTATACTAGGCTATCTGCCCTAAGGCATTTATAAGCCTAGCCCAAATTTTTGTGGCTTACGCCACCCCTTATATGAAAAAATACTGTGCCCATTAGTTTGTTGTGCCTCTGTCCAGCAGTGACACAGAGATGATTCCCGGGGTAAACCTACGATCTCCCATCCACAGGTCTAGATTTCTTTTGAACAGAGTCAGCGAGGTGCTCTGCCTCACATGGACCGGGATTTTATTCCACAGCATAGGGAGTCTCTGAGTGATAAATCTATCCCTCCAGCACGTCCTATTTATATCCGTGCTAAGGTTTAAGTCGCTTGCTCTAGTGGTTTTGGTGGATTTGGATTTTTGAGGTGGAGCATGTCCATTAATTCGGGTTGGACATGGCCTTATATGTCAGGCACATGTCACCTCTGAGCAGACGGTATGCGACTGAATAGAGCTGGAGTTTCTTCAATCTGGCAGCATATGACAGATTTTGGAGTCCCTTTATCCTTTTGGTGAGGAACTTTTGGGGTCTCTCCAATTGCTGCAGATGTCGGGTGAGATACATCCCGAATGGGGCATTGTACTCGATCATTGGTCTGATAAGTGAAGAGTACAGGGGAACAATGACCTCACTAGATCTGGATGTGAATCCCTTCATGATCAGGTGGGCAATGTAGAAGGTCTTTCTAACCACTTTAGCAATGTGAGTGTCAAAAGAAAGGCCACTGTCAACCTGGGTCCCCAGGTCCCTGATAACCTCTTCTGTGCTTAGTGGATTGCCACCTATATGGTAGCTTGGGGTTACCTTGTTTTTCCCGAAGGGTATGACTATACATTTTTGGCGTTTAACTTCAGGCCATGGCTCTGGCACCAGCTATCTGTTTCCGTGAGTCCCTTCTGAAGGATATCCGTGTCTGATGCACTTTCCACTATGGCGCCCAGTTTGCAGTCGCCTGCACACTTTGTCAGCGAAAGTCCTCCTATGTTGGCCTGTACTTCTGAGAAGTAGATGCCAAACAATAGGGGCCAAGGACCGAGCCCTGTGGGACACCACTTGTGACCGGCTTGGAGTCTGACACAGCGCCAGCAACTCTAACCCTGTGGGTTCTGTCCTTAAGCCAGTTTGCAACCCATCTTGTGACATATGGGTTTACATTTAAGCTGGTAAGTTTTTCTACAATACCCGAGTGGGGTATTGTGTCGAAAGCCTTTGCAAGGTCAAGGTAGGCTGTATGGACTGCCTTTCCCTCATCAATGGCCTTGGTGACTGTTTCAAGAAGTCACCAAGTTCAAAAGGCATGATCTTCCCTTGACAAAGCCAAACTGGGTCGGGTCCAATGTCTGCAAGTCCCCTATATCTTTGTTTATGAGCTCCATTTTGATCCTCTCCATAGCTTTGCAGACTAGACTTGTTAAGCTTATGGGGCGGTAATTACCAGGGTCCGTGAGGCCGCCTTTGTGGAGTGGGACAACAGTTGCCGACGCCACTCCTTGGGCACGTATCCTGTGGTAAGGCTGAGATTAAACAGCTGCCTTATGTGCGGGTTTAATTCCTCATTTAGCTCGTGTAGCACACAGCAGGGGACACCATCCGTCCCATTGATGCTGTGTTTTTAGCTTTAGAGAGAGCAGCTTTCACCTGCGCATTTGAGATGTCCAGGAGGCTACACTCGGCTGGGATAGTTATCTCTCCTTTAGGGGAGAGGGGTGAAGTTTGCACTGAACCTGTCTGCCAGTATGTTGGCAATGTCTGTGGGTTCAGTGATTTTGTATCATTTTGGACTAATTCTGAGCATATCTGGGAGTTTCCACCCAGGTTCCTAACATAGCTGAAAAAGGCCTTATGATTGTCCTTTGAATCCATGGCAATTTTTCTCTCAAAATTGGCCTTAGTTGATTTTATGAGTGCTCGTATTTTTTTACTAATAATGATCAGGGTTGACTTCCCTTTTATGGATTTTGTTCTATCATGTAATAGCTTTCTCCTCTTATTGTAAAGTTTGTTAATGGCTGGGGTCCACCAGACTGGACGTTTGCCCTTTGTGGAAAGAGTCTTGGTTTTATTTGGGATTGCCTGATCCATGCAGTCCTGGAGGTGTTCATAGAAGGCATTTGTAAGGGCTTCCACAGCTTGGGTTGTGGTTTCCACTGGCTCAGGGGCCTTGAAGGATACCACACCAGTCTTGAGTAGTGTGAAGTTTGCTTTAGAGAAGTTCTTCACTATGGTCTTTTTGTTTGGGGCGGGCGGGATGTGGATTTCCAGTGAGATTAGTTTATGATCAGATCTCACCAATGAGGGATATACTTCCGTGTGGAGCATTTTGTCCCCATGTTTGTGACAATGAGATCTAGTATATTTTCTCCTCTCGTGGGAACAGTGACTAGCTGTTCCATGGCATTTGAATTTATGAACTCCAGGAACCGTTGGGCTAGAAAGTTAGGGCTTGAGTAATGTTCCCAGTCTATATTCGGGTAGTTGAAGTCACCCAATATGATGGTGTTTGGAGATACATTTATACCCTCCAGTGTCTTCAGGAAGGCTGTGTGGGGTTCCTGAGTTTGAGAGGGTGGCCTGTAGCATGCTACAATTTGTAGAGCAGTTTTGCCTATGGTTAGTTGCACCTGGATGGTTTCCGAGCTTGCGTTGCCACCAACCTGGAGGTGTGGGTATCCTTTATGAATATGGATACACCCTCCTTTTGTGGTGTGGTCCGGGTTTTGGGGCCGAACGCATGATATGAGGTAAAACCTAATAGTGCCGGGGTGCTCTCAGGAGCCTTGAACCAGGTTTCAGTTACAGCACAGACATCGATGTTCTCCATACTGAGAAGGGCCTCGAGTGCGTGCATTTTGAGATTTAGACTTCTGGCATTGAGCAGCATTACCCTCAGTTTCTTCCCATTTTTGTTTTCTAGGGTGGTAGGTTTAGAATTTGAGCCTTGCCTAAAAAGGCACTATGGGGGTGGCAAGAGCCTTAGCCAATATCCGGAATCCCAGGGTGACAGGTGCAAGCCGTCCCTTGAAGCAGCGTGGCTTGTCAAGCATGTCATCCCAGGCAGACAGACACTGGATCCCCTTTGAATGACACCAGACATTAAGCCAATTGTTAAAGCTGATCATCTTGTCTCTATATTGTGGCATCATTCTTGGTGAAGGAAGGATACTGCTCAGGGTTAGGGTCATACCTGCCTGGGCTACATAATCAGAGAGCTCCTCTATGTCTCTTTTCATGTAGTCCAGGGAGGTACGTCTCAGGTCGCTCACACCAGCATGGACAATGACTGTGTCATATTTGTACTTGCCGTGGAGTGACCCAGTGCTTGTGTTATGTGGCGGATTCTAGCGCCCGATAGGCAGCTTACTGTGACCCTCTCCTTGTTCAGCCTGGTGAGTGGGACGTCAGTGTGTCTGACTATGGAGTCACCTATGACAAGTATGTTTGGTGTTGTATTTGGCCTTAAGGGCTGTGACTGCTTTGCACACTGCTTTTGTGGTTTATGTGTTGCTTGTGGGGTGTCTTGAGGTAGCAGTTGTTTGGGTGTCTGCTTTGGAGGCCTCTGCTGTTTAGGTAAATTTTACTCAGAGCCTCGAGTATGTCTTTGTGTGTTTATGTGTTTGATTCAGTGGAGTGGTAGCATTATGTGAGGCTGGTTTTGTGGTGTGTGTAGTTGCCTTCTCCTCCTGTCTGGTCTTGCCAGTCCTGAGTTGAGAGAGCTCAGCCTCCAGTTTGGCTAAATAGCTGCATCTCTCGCAAGTACTTGTGTTATGTGGGAGGAGGAGAGTGTTGTCTGTGTACATGAGGCAGTTATAACATTGCCTCAAGATTCCCAGATTCACCAGCTGGACCGGAGAGAAGATTGACAACTGACCTTTGGACATGCTAGAATAATATTGGGAATTCCTTAATTGAAAACAAGGGCCAGTGGGGAGTGAGGGTGTAGTGCTTTTAATTTTTAGTGCTGACTTATATAATTGCTTTAGTGAGCAAGTGCCAGGTAACTTGAGTGCAATGTGTTACAAGTAACTAAATGCAAAAACGACAAACAGTAACTTTCTTTCAAGTGAAACAAGGAAATAAGTACAGTAAGCAATGCAGATATCATTTCATGGTACTTGAAAAATAATTGGACCCAGCACCTACATCTCTTGGATTTCTAGGTAGTGGTACTGGAATTTGTGAAATATAACCTGGGGTGATGCACAAATAAACTGTTTCTGAATCCAGGACTCCCTTTCTGTCTTCAGATCCCAGGGGAATCCATTCAGATGGGCTTTTCAGATTGTGCATAGGGAGCAGTGTCAGTGGGAGTTCAAATGCAATACTTACAGTGTCCTTGGGACACATCAAACACATAAAACAAAAAAGAGATGTTGACAGTGATTCATGCCTTAAAAGTTTCACCACTTATGGACTCCAGGTCCTCCTTTTGTGGTCACAGACACCACTACCGTGGTGTGGTACCTGAGCAAGCAAGGGAGTACAAGGTCATACTTGTTTGCCAGTTGGCAGTGATGCCATGGGATCTGGTCTACAGCATCCTCTGTCTCTTCAGGCCTCATATAGTATATGAGAGCAAAATGTAATGGCAGGCAGACCAAGCAGATCCTGGCCCAGACCCTCATGAGAGAAGCTCCATTTAGAGGTCTTCCTGGACTTGGTCCAAATGTTGGAAACACCTCATGTAGGTCTGTTCGTCTCCTTTGAAAACAAGCAACTGAAAAAATTTTGTTTAAGATGTCCCTGCAGCCATTCTAGCAAGACAGATGCTCTATTATGCTCCTGTTCGGTAATGTGCCTGTATGCATTTACACTCTTTCCAGTGATTGCCAATGTACTTCTAAAGATTCAGAAGGAATTACTTTTGGCCCAAGCAAAGCTGGTTCTTCATTTTAATGGAATTGGCCAAGGACAGTTATCACAAACTTCAAAACAGACTGGATCTGCTAACTCAGGATCGGGGTGAATGGTATACACCATCTTAGAGCAATTGCAATTGACAGCCTGGATGATTCTGTTTTGATACCTTTTAGGCACTTTTTTCATGAAGATGTGCAGCAGGTATTTAAAGAGGAAAGAAAACCTGCAACTAGAAAATTGTATGCTTACAAGTGGAAGAGGTTTTCTAGGTGGTGACTAACCGATAATAGAGGTCCTAAAAGGGTTTTGAGGCCTCTGGTTTTGAAGTATTTTTGTGAACTAGTTAGATATGGTTTGTCATGCTTCCATCAAAGTGCCTCTCACAGCCATCTCGGTTTATCTGCCCATGGATCCCCTATTTCATCTCTTTTTAGGTCGAATAGTTTATGAAAGGAGTGCTGCATATGTAACCCCTTTGAAAGCAAATCCCTCCTCCCCGGGTTCTCATTTTTGCTCTTGAAAAATTGCCCTTACCTCCTTTTTGTGAACCTGCTCCTCATTCTAGTTTATGGTTCATTACCTGAAAAACTGTTTTATGTATTGCTCTGATATTTGCAAGGTGAGTCTCTGAGCTGCAAGCTCTCATGGTAGGCCAACCCTATTTGATTTTTCACAAGGACAGCATTGTGTTATGCACTAATCCATCATTCATACCTGACGTTCTTTCTGAATTTACCTTGAATCAAGCCATCAATCTGCCAGTTTCCTACTCTGATCCAAAAAAAAAAAAAGCCAAGGGAAAAACAGTTCTACATACCTTGGGTACAGCAGTTCAGGTACTACCTTGATGGAACAAAACCCTTTAGGAATGTTGAACAGCTGTTTGTCTCCTATCTGGGGTTAGGAAAGGCTAACCTGTCTCTAAGCAAAATATTGCATTATGGTTGTCCCTTGCTATTGTTTTCTGCTACTCCCACCATGATGGATCTCTTCCAAGAAAGGTTAAGGCTCACTTGACTAGAGGCTTATCCCCTTTGGTGGCATATTAGAAAGGGGTTGACTGTAAATGCATTCTAGAGCAGCAACCTGATCTTTTGTTCATACATTCATAAAGCATTGCAAACTGGATTCCTTTTTAAGGTCCAGAGCAGGCCTTGCTAGGACCATTCTCCAGGGGATTCTGTATCAATATCCTTCCACCTTCAGGTAGAGTAAGCTTTGGGAATCTACTGAAAACACTGGTGAGGTAATGGAAATGGCGAACATAGTACAATTGCATAAGTCCTACTTACCTTTAATAGTCGATGCTTGAATTCCTCACTGTCTCAGTGGTAGCACCCAATCGCTGTCCCTCAGATTGCGAATAGTTGAGCTAGGTTTTAACCTCTTTGATTCGGTTGCTGTTGGATTTGGTTTTTAAAAGGCATTGTTATTGTCTGCGAATTTAGTCTTGCTATGGGATTCTGACTTTAGGTACCATCCCCTCTTCCTTTGTGCAAGTAAAAAAGCCTAAACACTCACTTTCTGTGACAACTGAAGGCTTCCCTCTCCGGATATGCTCAGCCAATCAGCTGTCACAGTAAGAGAGATGGAGAGGAGTCTGAGCTTTTGAAAGCTGGCCAGTACTGTGTTACATTGGCATATAACAAAAAATGCCACTTAGGCAGTGAGGAATTCAAACATCTACTGTTACAGACAAGTAGGACTTGTTCATCTGTACTTTATAAGTAATTTATCATTCAATTAATAGTATTAGTGTACTATTTAAATAATGTAATAGCAGTACAAGTGGACGGCTGTTGGTCATTCTGCATTAATTCTTGATGACACTAGTATTAAAACATAATTCTCAGTTCTGTACTTATTCACGTTACTGATAATTGTATGAAGTGCAAAGGTGTCAAATGATTTTTTACTAAGAAAGTGTCGGTGGAAGCGATAAGGAAAGTTTAAATATAATAGAGATTGATTTGGTGTTGTGTGTTATGTTGGAGGATAACCTTTGTTTGTCTTTTAAGGCATCTAATAATTTATTAATAATGGAACAGCTGTGTTTAGAGATTAGGTTCTTGAAAGTGAGCATGAGATAGACTCCATCAAACCTCAGAAAAGTCCTTGAGTCTCTTCTAAAAATGTTTTGTGCGTATAATGTGTTTCACTGAAGCAGACCAACCCCCTGGGCCCCAACGAACACACACACACACACACACACACACACACACACACACACACACACATATGAAATAATCAAGACTGGGTTTATTACATTGTACTTTTACTACTGATGTGCAGTCAAATGTAGGTATCCAGTGTCTGCTATCCTTCTGGAGTTCGTCTGATGCCATATTCACAGATAAAATAATGCTGCATACTTAATGATTTGTTGGCACATTATTTTTAAACCTGCTTATGCCTCCACTAAGACAGGGCTAGATCTCTCAGTGTGTGTGTGTGTGTGTGTGTGTGTGTGTGTGTGTGTGTGTGTGTGTGTGTGGGGTGGGGGTGAGGCGTCCAGCCTAACCATTTTAGAAAAACAGGCTTACAGGAATGTGATTGATCACCCCTAGTTTTTTATGATTGATGTAAATACGTAGATCCTCCAAACTAGATAAGTATGCCAAGATCTAAGTAGTATCAGAAATGGTAGGACTGTTTCTTACTCAATTTGGTATTTATTTTGGTTCATTTAAATTTGTGTCTTTGTTAACCGGCATATATATTACTTGATGGTTTAGAGTCTGATATCATTCTCTGTGAACCTTAAATCTGATTTGCTTGAAAGCAGAGCAGACTCTACCCTTCTAACCACAGACGGCATATCAGATATCCATTCCCCTTAGTCTTAGATCATCAAATTCTCTAGTTATTGCTATAGACAGGTAGATCCCAGAATTAAAATCTTAGCCTGGGGTAAGACCTTGTCTGCACTAATCTCTAAACTTTGTAAGTTTTCCAGACATGGAACATGAGTTACATGAAGTTGCCATATTGATTGCTATTCGTTACATCACAAAATCTAAAATCCTAATTAGTATAGTTTTAACTTTAAAATACAAATGTATGTTTTGACAGTATGCTTTGCTTTGCAGCTGCCTTATTGCTATGTGTCATTCGTTCATTCATTCACTTAATGTCTTTCCTCATAACTCTTGCCAGTTTGAGTGGCTGTTGTTTGCACACAAACGTATTGCTTAACATATTTTACCAGATTTGCAGTTGTACTGCTCTCTCTGGCTGTTTCTGACAAGGGTTCAATAGATCAGTCCACTTATTCAGTTATTCAGTCAGCCAACATTAAAACCGAGAAGGAATGACAAGGGCTATCCTTTGTTCTTATCACTGCTCACATACCTCTGTGGACTTATCACATACTCGTAAAGATGTAGATTTACCCACAAAATGTGAATGTACATTGCTTGCAATATCAAAACTTCAGCTGTAATTTTATAACTTCCAAACATTGATTTTCATTCTTTCATGGTAAACCCAGAAAAATCACAGGAACAAGCTTGGAAAGTGGAATCTGTTGTACTGCACAAAGAAGTAATTAAAATATTGTTTTTCTATCATAGTTCTACAGTTCCAGTATTTTAAAATGAAGCTATGTTGCATATCATTTCTGATTTGCTGCTTATAGAAATTTCCAACACTATTGTCTTATAAGCAATTATTTTTCTGTCAGACATTTCCATCAGCTGAGTGCCTCTCTATCATAAAAATTCAATTTTTACTAAAACGTGCTATAGATGATCATATCTCACTTCACAGATTCTCAGAATTTACTACCACCGTTGCTTTGAAGACAGATTCAGCACTGAAGGTCAGAATTTATTCTTCTTACATGTTAAAGGAAGTACAGAAATGACGAAAGCAAAAGCCCAAGCAAAAATTATTACAAGTCTAACTTTGCTACATTGTTTGATGTAAAAACAATCTAAAATTATATTTACTTAATTTGAGATGACTGGAGAATGCAGTAATTCAGGTCAACATTCAGATTTGTGATTACACAAGTACGTTGGAAGAAGGAGGCTGTGCAGTCTCCATCGTGTACCCTGAGTAAAGAGCCAACACTTAAAAAGCCGTCCTCTTTCCTGACTTTTATGCATTTTGTTCACCTGTACTACCCCTTCTGAATTCTGTCTTTTGAGTAACATTCAACAGTGCACTAAAGAAGCAGGTTCAGTGGCTGTTAGTCTCCTGACTACACTCCAGAACTATGGCGATTGTTAGATTAAGACACTGTTTTACTTAGCCTGCTGTGAATGTGGCTGTGTGCGTCTTTGCTGAGAGACAGACCCAGTTTACTTCTTTCCCCCTCAATGTGTTATAATCTGAACAATTGATTGTCGAGCTAAGGTTACCACCTTAAAAAACAGAAATGACCTGATGTGCTATGAGAAAAGAACTTCCAGCTTCTCCCTAAGTGTTTCAGAAATTTGTGATACTACGTTTTAATCACCTTAATGAGATATAAAACAATGTTATTTATATACAAAAATTCAACAAGAATGGGTCTTTGTTGTAGCAATAAAGTTAAAACAAATTCTCTGCACTCAAAAAATGCCCCACTTTCGACATTTAAAGAGCCCTGTCTGAAGTGGAGCAATTTTGACATTTGTAGGACTTAATTTAGGTCAGGGGAAAGAGTAAGTATGGTGTCTTCAGTATTCTGATCCAACTCCTATGTCACGATTAAAACGAAACAGTTTTAAGTCTTCTTACCCATGATATTTTACTTATCTTTCTCATAATATGTTTGAAAGACATGTATCTGGAGTGTTTCTCCTCAGGCCTCCGCTGAAAATTGGCTTTGTTCCAAGTCGGACTTTCCCAGTCAGCAAATGTTAAATAAATAAATAACTATTCCGTGTACAAGCTCCACACCTAACTGAAAATCTCTCCTTGCAGATGGCATGTGATGACATTGTGATTATGTTCAATAAAGCATGATTTCTTGATCTACTTGCCCAATTTTCAGTTCAACAATTCATAACGTCCTCAGATTATCAAAAAAGTATTAATAAATAGTAATATGTGATGTATTTGTCCACATCCCTTTATAGCCTGAGTGCAAATTGGTGGCCTCAACATATTTAACAATCACCCTGTCACTCTGGCAAGAGAAAAGTTATTGCCCAAACCCACTATATTCTTAGCCATGGTAATTAATGGCTGAGCATATTTAAGAATCCTAAGAAGAGACGCACTATGCTGCGACCAACATGCCTTGCTGTAGTTGCTAGGCTACTAATATTCTACCTCTCAATTACATTCTGAGTCCATTAGATGCTTTTATAGAAAATGTGTGAAATCAGTAATTTGTGGTGCAGTTGGAGACAGTGTTTTCCTAACTGGATGTTAAGGTCCTCTACATGACATCATCTTGTAGGTTCTTCAATAAAACATTTGGAGCTCTTTAAGTAGGCATGATTACATTTTGTATTTGAAATTTAGATGTCACACTGAGGGCACAGCTTGCTATTGCACATTTGTGTGTCTTAGTCTGAACAATTGCTGAACCCATTTCTGTCTACAAGTCATATCCCCCATATATTTTCTTTTGAGGCCCATGCCTAGTTTATGATTTTTTTTGTGGTTTGTCATACCCCAGTCTCTTTACTACTGGTTGTAGGTACTAAAAATGTAAACTTGTCCATATCATTTTTAATTAGCCTCCTTTTGGCTTTTTGCACCATCATGACTTTTTTTAATTTTCTTTTCTGAAGTAAAGTCTCCATCAGTAGTTGAAGTATTCCAGATTAAATTACACCAGCCCTCTGTATAGTAAAATAATTACCCAGGATCTCTAGAGTCCAGGGCCCCAGCTGTACATCCAAGTATCACTTTGTCTTTTGCCACTGCCTACCCCATCATGAATGGATCTTTTGTATGTTTCTACCACATTGTCTTCCTCCTGCTGTATATTACTTTAAATACTACAGCCCTGCTTCGGATTCTTCTCAGCGCAATACTTGATTATATGTGCTTGATATTGAAACTGTCTAAACCTAGGTCACTAGCTCCTATCTAAGCCCTGTGGAACCAATTTATCAAGACGTCAAGTGCACATAACTCCTCAATTTTTACAATGAAGTCTCGAAGTTCAGTTATAGCAACATCGCCCCAGACATTACCTCAGCAAATACATTCTCAAAGGAGTTTTATATCAACATAAATAAATGTGTAGAATTGGCAGTTCCATCCAGATCAAATTACAATAAATTTAATAATAAACCAAACTGATTGTCCAACCACATAAATGAAATCCACAATAAAAGTGGAAAAACTCATTAGAGTAAACAGCAGATCTAAGGGCTCCCAAATCAAAGAAAATATTAGGTATTTGTGAATTGTAAAAATCTATTAAATCTACTAAGGCAGTCCTTGAGCTCCAGCTGGATGGCACCCGAAGCTATGGACAATTACAAATCTTTATTTAGTTATCTTGGAAAACTAAGAAACAACATTCAACAACGTACAGAACTCGTATTAAATGATAAAACCTGTGGGCATTATTAATATCTTAGCAAATAAACCTAGTGCAAATTTCATCCATAAAATTACTATGCAAAGCCCTGTAATCCCCATAGTTCTCAGACATCCCATAATTGCTAAAGGACATGTATTGAAAGTGCTGTCCAAGGCTAAGAATACGTCCTCCATGGGACCCGGTAACATACCAGGCTGTTTGATAAATAGTACCAAGCATGCCGTGGCTGAACCTCTACATGTTATTTAATGTGATCCTGGCTTCAGGCTCAGTCATGAACGTTTGCCATATGGCACTGGTGATGCTGCTTCATAAAGGTGGCCCTCTCATTTGCAAAGCCATGGAGCACATTGTAATAGACTTGAATTAACATCAACATTAAATATCTCATCTGGATAGATCCACAGCTATTTGATTTTGTGAAAGGTAGATCCTGTCTAATGACCTTGGTTAAGTTCTTTGAGAAGGTAAAACAAGCTGTTGACAGCAGTCACACTGCATGCACAGCTTTCCGTGATTTGGCCAAGGCATGTGGCAGTACTTCCCATGCTAGCGTAACTAATAAACTAAATGCTTATGTGGTAAGATAGATAAATTGGCTAAAAGACAGAAACCTCAAGGTGCATGCGGCAAATGCATCATCAGAGAAC
This sequence comes from Protopterus annectens, assembly GCF_019279795.1. Classification (NCBI taxonomy): domain Eukaryota; kingdom Metazoa; phylum Chordata; order Ceratodontiformes; family Protopteridae; genus Protopterus; species Protopterus annectens. The sequence goes on from NC_056732.1 coordinate 1,379,096,722, forward strand.
ATGAAGGTGACCACTGGTGTCTCACAGGGCTAAGTGCTGGAGCCACTTTTATCTGGTATTTACTTCTCTGACTTACTGGCTAAAAATGAAGACCTGTGTATAACCAAGTTTGCAGACAACTGCAAACTGAAAGTCTTTGTTAAATCACTCTCTAACACAGAAGCACTCCAACAGGAGCTTAAACTTATAAACTCCTGGTGTGTTGAAAATAGGTTCAGATTAAATGAAAAAAAAATGCAAATTTGTTGCATTTGACACACAACCTATACAACATTCCATTTTGGCCCATTGCATATGATCTTTAAACACCACTCTGTTCCACTGTCCAAGTTTCTCAGGCATATTAGAAACACCTCCCAAGTGTGCACAGACACACACACACACACACACACACACACACACACACACACACACACACACACACACACACACACACACACACACACCACAGAGGAATGGATTCAGTTAGTTTGACTTTCAAATATTAATTCAAGCTTTTTTCTCCATTCATTCTCGGACTGCAGCTAGCTTTCAGGCCGATAAGACTACAGGAGAGCTTTGTTGAAGGACTGCTATAGTAATGGACACTCTGGAAAAGGAATCAAATACTGTGACATTTAAAAAAATGCTTTGACATTGCGTTTTACTAACTGCAAGACTGGCCAACTCCTAAAACGTGGATTCAGTCTTAGTGATGAGAAATGGGATGTGACAGAGAGGGCCATTTAATCAAGCCTCCCTGCAAATGGATGGGACTCGAGCTTTTAGCGCACACACACACACACACACACACACACACACACACACACACACACACACACACACACACACACACACACACACACACACTTTGAATGATGGCTTTTTTTCTTTGCTGCTTAGTATTGAATTGTTCACTGCAAACAACTGGTAATGAGTTATAATAACTGGCAAATGTGTAATTAGTGTGTTTGTGTTTGTGTGTGTGTGTGTGTGTGTGTGTGTGTGTGTGTGTATATATATATATATATATATATATATATAAAATAACGTAAAACACGCTGAATACGAGAAACGAACCTCAAACTATAAAACAAAAAAATAAAACACGTAGGATGAACTAGTGTTTTAGCGCTTTCATCTTTTATTGATGGATAAGACTTCTTCAGAAAAAATACATAAATGCAGTGTAATCAGTTGTACACACTTGATATTCTGTAATTCAAAAAAATACTAACCTGTCATAGATAGAATGTCTAAGGGCCAATCATGACTCAGCAATAAAATAACCCAACCCATAAAAAATGCTGTGATTACCAAGAGATCTCAGCATTAAAAGGAACATTATCATTGTGACTTAATTAACTAATAAAATTAAATTAAATTAAATAAATAAAGGACAATAATAATTTAAGATATTCAGAAATAATAGTATAGGGGAATCACTGAAACCAAAATAAGCACTAGGGCTGAAATCCAATATTTAAACTGCCAAAGCAACCCAGGAAATCTCTAGAAGTCCACAACTCAGCGTGTCATTCATCTAGCAAAACCCCTGTTCCCCTAGAGTAGTCTTGCAACCAAACAAAACAAAACCACTCTGTTTTTAATGTAGCCAACGCAGCGCACATTTAGTATTAATATGTTCATTGAGACCAGGGGCTGAGTCAGCTCCCAGCAGGAGCTGCCATTTAAGTTCCTTCATTTCCAGCAGCACGTTGCAGTCTCCAAAAAATAAATCCAGCTTTTCCAATACCAAGAACTGAAACCCAGAGAAATTCATGCATTTGCTGCTGTGGTTTCCTAGTGCATTAGTGCTATCCTTTTTGCGGATAGCTGCCAGGTGTTCCTTAGATCTGTCAGAAAGTTTTCTGCTTGTTTTACCAATGTAGAACCAGTTATGTCTTTTGCATATAGCTGCATATACCACTCACTCCTTGTGGCAGTACATGTTGTTGTTGTTGTGTCTTTCGCCTTTTCCCGGTTAGGGGTCGCCACAGTGGAACTCCGGTCCGCTAATGATTGGCAGTAGATTTTTACGTGCAGAGTTGCCGGCCCTGATGCACAACCTTCAACGAAGGTACGCCCATTCATGCATGTCTCCACACAGAAGACGCTCTAGCTGAGAATCGAACAGGACAACATCTTACTGTGAGGCGACAACACTACCGCAGCACCACCACTGCATGTGCTGCGTAAAACTAACTTAGTAGTTGCAATGTGGGAAGGTGTAAGAGCTGCAGGAATTCATACAGGACAGGACAAGGGAGGGGGAAGACGAGAGTACACAGATTCCTTCCTCTAGAGAGAACCATACGAACCCGGAGCCAAAACAAGTGTTAGATACCAACTTTAACAATCAGAGACAGGCCTTCCTTGATTGCCCAGTCTTCAACCTGTCAAGCAGAACATTCTCAGAAGCACACATCCAGTTGCTAAGCAACGGATTCACTTTCATCCCTGGGCAGAGAGCGAACATAACGGTCTCATTACTGAAACTCAGTTTTTTTTCCAGGAAACTTAAAAATTTGGCATAACGATAACACTAGATACAATGAGGAATCCTCTGATTCCGAAGAATACCTCAACCATAACACACTGATAAAAATGAAGAGTCTGTTTAACCCGACTCTGCACCATGTAGTGCAAACCTTCTTGAAGGTCTGTGGACACGACATGAGATTGCTATTAAAGCAACCTAGCAACTCTAAATGGTTTAATGTAACCAAACTTGAACAACTAGCCCTAAAGGAATTCAGACATGACAAGACACTCAAGATCATGAAAGCGGATAAGGGCACAGGCATAGTGCTCATGACACAGGATGATTACATCAAAAAAGTGAATAATGAATTGAAAGATGGCAATTTTTACACAGCCACTAACAGTAATACAGTCAAAAACAGTTTTCTAGTATTGACAAGCTACTCAAAAAGTTAGAGCAAACTCAAAATATTTCACTGGAGGAGCACATGTATATGCTTGTCATGAACCCTAGCATGGGTAAACTATTTGGCATCCCGAAAGTGCACAAGAATGAAAGTGATCCACCCTTCAGACTGGTGATATTAAATAAACGCACTAAAACCGAAAAAATTTCAGAATATTTGGATACTGTGCTTAACCCCTTGGTACAAGCCACCAACTTTTATCTGAAGGACTCTTGGGATTTCTTAGATCAATTGTACAGGGCTCAAATAGATCCATCTAACTGCTCTCTGGTTACATTGGATATAGTAGCCCTGTACACAAACATCCCACACAAAGAAGGGTGGGAAGCTCTAAAATTGTCTCTCTCCAAACATGCAGGGTTCTCATCTAACAGAACTAACACTATTTGTGACCTAGCAGAGGTAGTTATCAACAACAACTTTTTTCATTTCAATCAAAAACTATACCAACAAGTATGGGGAGTAGCTGTGGGGTCGAAAATGGCCCCAGCGCTAGCCAACTTGGTCCTTAGTACCTGGGAGTTAGAAACTTTCATCCACCTACCTGGCTACGAGTCTGTACGGATGTATAGACATTATATAGATGATCATTTTTTCATCTGGGAAGGCACGGACATGGAACTGACTGATTCCATCAAGGAGATAACTAATAGCATAGGATACTTGGATTTTGCCATCTCTGGACGAGGTGCAACTATCCATTTCCTGGACAACACCATAGAGATCAACAAGTCTAACAAAAGTTTGGAATCCAGCATCCACCGTAAAAACACATATCGCAACATTTTTCTGGACTACAATAGTCAGCACCCACATTTCTCCAAAAAGAATGTGGTATGAGGACAGTTCATCTGCCTTTCCCGCATTATCAGTGTAGATGAGGATTTTGTTTCTGAAGCCAATTTCCTTAAAAGTATGTTCTTAGCAAGAAACTATCCTGACCACATTATAGAACAAGAGCTGGACAGGGTAATAAAAGAGAGTGCTTAATTTGTTTTCAGTGATTCCCCTATACTTCTATTTCTGAATATCTTAAACTATTATTGTCCTTTATTTACTTTTTTAATTTAATTTAATTTGATTAGTTAAGTCACAATGATAATGTTCCTTTTAATGCTGGCATCTCTTGGTAATCACAGCATTTTTTATAGGTTGGGTTATTTTATTGCTGAGTCTTATGATTGGCCCTTTGACATTCTATCTCTTTATAACAGGTTAGTATTTTTTTGAATTACAGAATATCAAGTGTGTACAACTGATTACACTGCATTTATGTATTTGTTTCTGAAGAAGTCTTATCCATCAATAAAAGATGAAAGCGCTAAAATACTAGTTCATCCTACGTGTTTTATTTTTTTTGTTTTATAGTTCAAGGTTCGTTTCTTGTAGTCAGGGTGTTTTAAGTTATGTTATTATAGTTTATCTTCTTAGTCTCGCAAGTTGTCAGTTATTTAATAAATATATATATATATATATATATATATATATATATATATATATATATACTCTTATTCAAACATTCAACAGTGTTAATGTTGTGCAAGTCGACTACCCCCCAACCCCCACAGATATACACACATATGTATGTATTTTTTCTATTTTGCAAAGTAATATCTTGTTATAAACACTGAGTTTCAGGTGGTGAGCTTTCAGTTAAGCCATTTATTATCTACTAAGGATTTGCCCAACAGGTATAATACTTGTGCCAAATATGGAAATGTTCATGGCCAGTGGTGTAGAGCGATAAAGCCTTGAGTACAGCCCAGACAGTCTGAGTTCAAATGATGGTTGAAGCACGTGAAGTTGCAGGCCAGGATGATGGGCATGCTCATCCAAGAGGGGTGGATGATTAGGGCACATGACTTTTATGGTGGAGACTGGGGCAACAACTGTGTGGTGCTGCCTATGGGTAGGTGGGAGAGTCATGCTGATATCAGCTTCTTATGGAAGAGAGGAGCGGTATAGCACTGATGACCATTGCACATCCTTCCTCTGGGTTGCTTCTGGGCATGCGCAAGGGGTAGGGCAAAACTGAAAGAAATTGAGCCACCTCTCATGGTTATCTAAATGATGGCCCCATCACCTGATTTATGACACTGATAATGACAGAAGGAATGGTGACCGCCCAGGAGGGGTTTGATGATTGGCAGACATTGAGGACAAAAAGTACAAAAAAATGCAAAGCTACTCAAATCTCTAAGCTTATGATGACATTGGTTTATGTGATTTGAGTAACATTTTGCAGATACTACTGTAAGGAATAGAATTCCTAGTAATTTAATAATTATATGTTTGCTGTAGTCTTAGTGTTCAGTACAAGGCAGTCAGATACCAGACTCATTTCACTGTTGAACCTATCCACTTCCACCCTGCTCTGTAGACAAGAAAATCTTTCTTGAAATGCTTAAGCATTTCAGTCTTAATTTTATGTAATTGATGGAGTAAAAAAATATGTGTGTGTGTGTGTGTGTGTGTGTGTGTGTGTGTGTGTGTGTGTGTGTGTGTGTGTGTGTATAAATATATATATATATATATATATATATATATATATATATATATATATATATATAAAACAGAATAACAGCATAGTGGCTCAGTGATGCATTCTGTGTCTCATGTGTCCCGGGTTCACTGCCACTGCTAATCATCATTTATGTGGAGTTTAAATGTTTCCCTATGTATTTATGGGTTTTCTATGGGTATTCCTATTTCCTTCTGCTTGCCAAAGACATGCTCTGACTGACTACTATATCCTTTCTGTGTATTTATTACAGTTTACCTTAGTCCTTTTTGGCCTGGATCATAGATGAAAAGGGTCCAAGATATACTACCTCTTGTATTCCAGTAACTCAGTAATGAATTAAGAAAAAAGCATTCTGTGAAACAAAGCCTCATTGATGGCATGGCATCTGGGGATCTCGGTATCTTGGTCCTTAAATACCTGCAGACCATGACTAGAGACACTTTTTTTTTATCCAGCAGTATTCTTTCTGCAGTGAATTACTGCAGTTGAATTTTTGTGATTTTATATAGTCAGTGTAACCACATTGCCTACTTAAATTGTTTGTTTCTCAAGGTCATTCTCAGCTGTTGTGCCTTCTGTACAGTATATATCCTTACTAGGCATACGTGCAAACCACAGGGTAAAAAGTCATACAGTCCAACCTTTCAGTAAAAACAGCAAGAAAAGCCGAGACAAACTAGAGTTTTCTCTTTGTAATACATTTCACCTCCTGTAATTGAGGCCCACAGGATATATGCAAATAATCATTTAAGGACAGCGTTTCAGCTACATGGCTTCTGAATACCTGTGACATTTTACTTTTTTAAATCTTTATGGGTACATTCAGTATAATAAAGCCAAACCCCACAACCTGTGGATATGTATGTTTTTGGCCTTTTTAGTGACCTCAGCAGCAGCAGCATAAGTTGTGCTTCTTGCATCTCCAGTCTCCTCCTTTTGTTTATTACCAGTAACACTAAGTGAGGATGGGGGCACAGACTAATAGGTAAATTGAGAGCTTCATCCTTGACTCACTTTTCAGCACTACCTGTCTGCAAGAATGACTTTTCTTAAGGTGTCCAGGAATGCAGGACACGACATCCCCTCCGAGTGCTATATGTGCCCTTCATATTCTTATTTTCTAGGATCTTGACAGCATAAGCATGAACATATTCACATTTTGTATGAGTTAGTCTGCCTTACTCACCCCTGTGTTGCCTTGTAATCCTGTATACCTAAAACTGACACTACTACTGTGTGGCACTGGTTTTAATCCTGCCAGTGACTTGAATGCAACTGTACTTTACAACACTGGACTGTCTGAGAGTTGCTGTACATTACAAACTTCTACTGTCACTTTTTGTAAAGATAGGTACTATACATCTGATTTGTTCTTATGGTTAAATATGAAAAACATGGAACTGCTGTATCTCCCTTATAAAACTACCACTGTGGCCCCAGAGAGCCCCTTGTGTGTGCCCTCCAAAGTAAGTAAATCTCATTGTTTTCAACCTGGACTTGTATTTTTTCATCTCAGCTTGACCTCATTTTGTGTGCTAGAAATCATCTACTGACAGCATTGTTTAATGAGAGTAGAGCTGTATGTGAAAGTCCAGCGGTTAGCGTAACGCTGGCTTCCAAGGTGTAATAGTACTGCTGGTGTGAAATGACACCGAGGTCCAACTGTTTTTGTGAACTCTAACTTTGGCCACTTTATCGCAGAGTGCAATATAATTTGCAAGTTATCCTGTGTAACGACTGCATGTTTTATAATGGTACAAAACAACTGTGTGTGTGAAATGTCTTTTTTCAAATGAACAGCTTATAATCTGGTCTAGTTTGGAATGTACTGTATTCATACAGAAATTATGTCATATTAAAAGTAAGTGTAAGTAATTAAATACATTGAATAGTCTCATGGCAGATGCAATTGTATTGAATCTCTAGGGCTTGGCTCAGTGCATGCCTAACCCTGTCTACACATCGCTACTGCCCCTGGCGTACTCGTCAGAAAGTGGCTCAAGTAGCAAGAAACTCTAATCCGCACTCCCGGGGTTCCATAGTTTAATTAGTCACTGGCACTAATTAAACATATGCTGATACTATATTCTGTAATTCAGTACTGCCTGCCTATCAGTCACATTTATTAATGAACGGAACTGAACTGCAAGTTGTAACTATTAAACCGTACAATAATTGTGCTTATATAGTAACTTTACCCTATTTATCTTTCAGCGATAAAGTTGCAGTGGTCTCCCCTCCCTTCTAAAGACTGACTCTGATAACATCCAAGAGGGAAAACATCACCTAGCAGAAACATACATAACATAGCCCCGATAAGGAATTCAAGCTCTGTGGACACTGAGGTGTGACAGACAGTTACCTTGTTCCCAGTAGCTCTCTTTTTTCTGGTCATTGTGTAACAGTTTCATCTAATTTATATTACAGTGCTGGTATGCACACTCGCAAGGCAGGTCTTGCAACGTAGTCTGCTAATTCCCTAAGTTGTTTCAATAATTCCCAGAATATTGCTGCTTTGGCTTACTGAGAACTCTCTGATGTTCTTCGTGTTTCACTGTTGCAGTCATTACATTTGGGTAATCTGCTGGCAGGTTGCCCTCAGTCGGCCTGAATAACAAAGTCTTAGGTCCTGCGTCGGTTGCTGTCTCCTCTTCCATGACGTCAGGTCGTCAGGGATATAAAACATGCAGCCAATGCCATTTTAATCAGTCTTTCTTGCTGTGCAGTGCCTGAAGCAGAAGCAGTTCGCAAGTGCCGGTCAGCCTACTCCTGAAATTTTCGTTTTCCAGTTTCAGAATCAAAGTCTTCAAACTAAAGCTAAGTACCCCATTGGGGAAACTTTTTCTTGCTCCTTACTGATGTCAATAAAAGTTAATAATTGCATTACTTGTGGGAAGCAAATACCTCATAAAGATTTTCATGTGTACTGTACTCCTTGCCTAGGCCCTGACCACAACTTGCCTTGCTGTCATTTTTGTGCTAAATTTAACCAACACACTATTAAGCATCTGTATATTTTTGCTTCTAAATATTTTGGTTCAAGATTTAACTACCCTGAAATGTTGTCAGTTAGCAATCCGACTACCGGAGTTCACAAAAAACCCAAGGAAAAAGATAGAGACAGACCGTCGAGGTCCAAAACTGATGACGAAGCTTCTCCTAAGCAGTCACCAGTTCGCTGGTACTCAGTGAGGTGCTTTTGCAGCCCGTGATACCCGCTACTTTTGAGTCGCAGGCCTCTACCGAGACCCATTTGGAGTCCAGTATGCAGCGAGATTCGCAAAGTATTGAACCCGCGGATATCTCTCCCTTGGATGGGTCTGGAGCCGCTGAGCAGGCACTGGCTTCTGAGGGTGTTTTCAGGCCTCAACATTTTTATATTAAATCGACGCCATCAGCAAAAGCAAGGTCAAAAATGACTTCTATGTCTAAAAAAATGATGCATGAGACACGTGCTCAGGCCCCTATGCCTAAAAAACAAATGATCAAAATGGCTGAGGATTTAATTACCTTGATCAGGGGTTCCCAACACCCCCCCCCCCAAGAGGCCTACGCAAGGCACTGATTATGAATCTTTAGATCAGATTTCCATTTCTTCTGATTCCTCTTCTGATCAGGAATTTTCTATTCCACCTTATGAGGATTCTGATGCAGAGGAATCCATCCCATCTGCATCTCCTCCTGAGGATTACTCTTTTGGGGAGACTTTGCATACTTTAAGGGAACATTTCCACTGGGAGAGTCAGGACTTCTCTGAATCAAAAAAGAGGCTTAGGGATTTCCTTCTTCTTCCTCAGCATAGGCCTTTGGCAATACCACCTGTATTAGACATTGCTGATGATGTGTTCTCGGAATCAAGCATGGCTCCTGATTCCCTGCCTCAAGCTCCTAGTAAGCCAGACAGATATTACAGGGTTCTTGACTCCCACAAATTTCTTTTCAAAAGTCCTGCTGCTGATCCTGAGACTATTTCTTAGGGTCCCAAGGGTGTTAAGGCTTCTACAGCCAAAAATCCTACCCCTTCTGATAGAGATTCCAGGGCGCTGGATAGATGGGGTAAGAAGGTTTATACTTCTGCAACCTTGGCAATCAGGGCTTTAAACTGCCAGTTTCATATGCTTAAATATCAACAGCATGTTATGGGCTTACTGAAACAGAAAATGATGTTGATTTCTGATTGTGTGGAAAATAAAGTGTTACAGGATTTATTGCATTCAGCAAAACAGGTTGGAAAGCATACTTTACAATGTGGCTTTGATTCCTTGGATGCCTCTTGTAGGGCCGCCATAACTGGATCTGTGATAAGAAGGCATGCCTGGCTCAAGGAGCAAAATCTGCCTGATCATGTTAAAGCTAAATTGTTGGATGCCCCTTTACAGCACGATAGTCTGTTTGATAATAAAGCAGAAGAGGTTTTAAAGAAAATGGAAGACAAAGCTAAATCTATGCAAACTGTAAAAGATTTCTTGCAAGTGGAGCCACCCAGGTTCAGTAGGCACTGGCCTACTAAGAATTGGTCCTTTCATGTGTCCAACAGAGCCGCTCAGGGCAAACCCAGGTGCTCCAAAGGTTCCAGATATCAATCACAAGGATCTTACAGGTCAAAGCAATGGGGTGCCTCCACCTCCAAATCTAGAGGTAACAAAGCACAACCCTACAGTAAGCAGTCTCAATGACTTTCCTCTGCCATTTCCAAGCACTTATCATTTGGCAGCCCCCTTAGGGGGAAAACTAACACTTCATGCTCAAAACTGGCAGTTAATAACCCAGGACAAGTGGGAATTAAACATATTATCCCAGGGGTGCAGATTTAATTTCCATACTTTGCCCATTCCAAATGGATGGTCAGATTTGCCACAAAACCAGTGCCAGAGGCCCAGAAACAAGTCATGTCCCTCTTGGATATGGGGGCTATTCAACTGGTACCAGAAAAGGAAAAAGGACAAGGTTTTTATTCAAGACTTTTCCTGGTACCCAGAAAAGACAAATCATGGCATCCAATACTGGACTTATTGATTCTGAACACGTTCCTGGACATTCCAAAATTAAAAATGCTGACTTTACAACAGCTTCTGCCTATGCTAGGCAAGAATGCCTGGTTGGTAACTCTAAACTTAAAAGAGGCATACCTGCATATCCCAGTAAGGGAATCTTGCAGAAGATACCTCCACTTCAAAGCAGGTTTTTTGCATTACCAATTCTCTGCACTGCCCTTTGGCTTATCTACTGCGCCCAGGGTATTTACAAAGTGCCTGGCACCAGTAATTGCATTCTGCCGACAAAGAAACATTCACATTTATCCTTATCTGGACAATTGTCTCATTCAGGCAGAGGACAAGGACACTCTTCTTCAACATCTGGCATTTGTAAAAAGGCTTCTAGCATACCTAGGGTACACCATAAATGAAAAGAAATCACAACTGGTACCCTCTCAAATAATTACATTCCTGGGTGCAAGCTTGAATACAACTGCCCAGATGGCTTACCTCACGCCACAAACTTCAAACAAATGGCAACAAAGACCCAGTTATCTGCAAGACAAATTCTGCAGGCTTTAGGGTTCATGGCATCCTGCATTCTACTAATTCCATATGCGAGACTGCATACAAGGAAACTTCAGTGGTACCTAAAAAGCTTATGGAGTCAACATTGTCACAGCCTGGAAACAAGGATTCCTCTCATTCCTTCCCTACAACAGGAGTTTCTTTGGTGGGCAGAGACATGTCACCAAAACAAGGGACTGTCATTCACTCTACCCCCTCAAACCCTAACTACAGACGCATCAGACTATGCTTGGGGGGGCTCACCTGGCAGGGAGATGCATTCAGGGCAAATGGAGCCCAAACCAAATGCATCTACGTATCAACCAGAAATAAATGCTAGCTGTTCAGAATGCTCTGACAGCCTTCAAGGGCTTACTTCATCCAGGACAACTACTGATAAAGACGGACAACACCACAGTTATGTGGTACATAAACAAGCAGGGGGGTACCCAATCCTACCCCCTTTGTAGACTAGCCATGGCATTGTGGAACACAGCGTTGACTTACCAAATACATCTTCAAGCTCAATTCCTGCCAGGAAAGCAAAATACTCTGGCAGACAACCTAAGCAGAAATCTTATGGACCCGCACGAATGGAAACTGGATCCACAAATCGTCAGCATGTTAAGACAGAAATGGGGGAGCCCAGACATAGATCTATTTGCCTCTCCCCAAAACTATCAGTTGGACAAATTCTACACGAGAACTCATTACAAAAAAGCATGGAAAGTGGATGCTCTATCCTTCAGCTGGAAAAACCTATCAGTCTATACCTTTTCCCCCTCTGCCTCTACTCTCCAAGGCCTTACTAAATGTCAGACAGGAAAAACCAAAAATGATTCTAATTGCTCCAGACTGGTCTTGCCAACACTGTTACCTGCTTTTAAGGAATATGTCACACCTTCCTCCGTGGTACTTGCCTCAAACACCTCATCTATCTAATTCTGTTCACTCAGCTCCAAACGCTGAATCTGGCAGCATGGCTAATCAACTAACTATTTAAACCACATCTCTCAGTAAACCTGTGATGGATGTCATTTTGGAAGCCAGAAGACCTAGTACTAGAAAATCTTATGCTGATTAATGGAAGAGATTCTATGCTTGGAACCAAGCACAAGGATTAGACACAACAAAGCCCAATATTCCTCATATTTTACAATACCTAACTGAGATGCTTGACAAGGGCCTATTTTTTTCATCAATAAAAATCCATGCCTTTGCCATCTTGGCTTATTACAGCACAGAGCCTCCCCTCTTTTCTCATCCACTGCTAAAAGAGTATCTCAGAGGGGCCAAAAATTTAAGGCCTCCCAGGAGAGTGTCAACTCCTGCATTGGACCTCAATTTTGTGCTGGAAAAACTCACCCTGCCTCCTTTTGAACCAGCAGCTACTGCAGATATAAAATTTCTTTCTTGGAAGACAGCTTTTCTTTTGGCAGTCACTTCAGCTAGAAGGGTTTCTGAACTACAGGCTTTCATGGCAGTGGAGCCTTTCATTATTTTTTACCCCGATAGGGTGGCACTCGGGACCAATCCTTCTTTTATGCCTAAGGTGGTATCCAGTGTGGCTCTTAACCAGACCATTCACCTGCCAACTTTTTTCCCAAATCCGCAGAACAAGGGGGAGTGGATTCTGCATTCATTGGATGTACACAGACAACTAAGATTCTACTTAAACAGGACAAAATCTCTAAGAAAGTTTGAGTAACTACTGGTAGCATTTGCAGGATCAGAGGGGAAGGCTATATCAAAGCAGACTATTTCTAAGTGAATAAGCCATTGCATTTGTTTCTGCTACTTGCACCATGGTAAACCTGTGCACAAGGGGATCAGATCTCATTCCACCAGGGATGCCTCTACGTCAGCAGCTTTTCTCAGAGGGGTCCCTACCAGAGACATTCTAGAAGCTGCTACTTGGAGCTCAGTTCATGCGTTCACAAAGCATTATCATTTACCTCTCTTCTCTAAATCCAGGGCAGGCTTTGCCACTGCAGTCTTGCAGGGCCTTATAGCTGCTCCTAATGCTGTTTAGTTACATCCTCCCATCCATAGCTTTGGGATTCTACCCAAATGTAATGACTGCAACAGTGAAACATGAAGAACATAGTACAGTTGTGTACACTTACCATAAATGTAGATGTTCGAGTGTATTCACTGTTGCAGTTCGGGTTACCCACCCGCCAGCCCCCTTTCTATACCTTTTTCTTTCCTTCACTATACTCAAAAGCCTTTGTGGTGTATTTGCTTTTAGTTGAAGGTAAATTTTATGTTTCTAAGGTGCACTTATATATTCACAGTTTATATATATATTTTTGCTCCCCATTTGGGGGGCACCTGACATCTGGGGCAAGAAAAACTAATTAAAATGGCATCAGCTGCATGTATTATATCCCTGACGACCTGATGTCATGGAAGAGGAGACAGCAACCGATGCAGGACCCAAGACTTTGTTATTCAGGCCGACTGAGGGCAACCTGCCAGCAGATTACCCAAATGTAATGACTGCAACAATGAATACACTCAAACATCTACATTTATGGTAAGTGTACACAACTGTTAACCCTCCTATAGTGAGAATCAAACTATTATCAACCGTTACCCTCTCTCTAAACCCTGTAGGGCGGCTTGTGACAGTGTAGTGGTTTCTTTGTAACTTTGTAGCATGTGACTGTAAGATAGTGAAAATTGCCACTTACCTTTTTGCCGTCCATTATTCCAGTTCTATGGTGGATTAGGCCCCACTCCATTCACCCTCGCTTACATTTGGGCTAATTCCGCTCCCCTGCCATGCCCCCAAATCTCACCCGCCCCAGTACCTCTAGATTTAAAGTATCCGCATCAGTCCCACTGCTCCTACCCACATCCATCCACACCATTCACAATCACTCAAGTCATCTTTCATCATCCTACACTACTCTAGCTTTATCACAACTCCACCTCTCCACTTTTACTAGCCACACCTCCACCTAGTACAACCTCTCTCTTACATAACCATGGTATCCTGCAGCTAAGTCTGGTCTGCCATCTCATAATCCTGTACAACTCCAGAAATTATCACTCTCTTAATATTACTAAACTTAGCAGCCCAACACAATACTTTGTACTCCCACACTCAGACAGTATACACAGCTACAATATTTATCCACACATTTTCAGGAATAGCATAACAGATCACTACAAAATGAAACATATGAGCATTCACTCCAACTCTAAAAAAACACAATTTCTCATGCTTATATCCAAACTCAAGCATCTGTTTCACAGCATTAATACCAGGCTTACCATATGTGGGGAGATCCACCCCAACCCAGGCCCAAACTCAGCCTCAGTACAAACTAATTCAGCACAACCATCTTGACCATTTTGTCCCCATTACTTCCCTCCCCAGTCTAATAACTAACAAACGCAATGACAGCCACCTCTTACTATTAAATATCAATATTAAGAGTATCCAAAACAAAATACCTGAACTCCAGGCCACAATAGCACACCACTCCCCTGATATAGCAGCTATAACAGAAACCTAGCTAAATAAAAGCATACCTGACTCTGAATTTCTCCCAGCTGACTGTAACATCATTGGACAGTACAGACCCCTTTGTAAAGCAGGTGGAACTGCCATATTGTACAAGACCACTTAACATTCCCAGTACCTACCCGTCTCCCAATAACTGGGACATAGTTATTTCACAACTCCAGCTAAACCCCAAAAAATGCATTACCATCATTGCCGTCTATATCCCACCTGGTAATGCCCTTGTTAGTATTGAAGACTTCTTATCTTAGTGCTCTATCACATACTCTCAAGAAACCCTCATTCTAGGTGACTTCAACCTAAACTGGTACTCATGTATATCAGACACACCAACTAATCTAATAAATCTCCATGGCTACCAGCAGCTAGTTCACATTCTTACTAGATGTGATAAAAACTCTGAAAGGGAATCTGTCCTAGACTGGGCCCTAACTACCCCTCAATGTATCCCTACACAGGCAGTCTCCCAGACAGCCTAAGCGACCACAACCTAATTTAGCTAATATGCAAGTAGATCCAGCAAAAACATTACCTATAGAACCACACAAAACAAAAAATATTTCTCCCCTAATGTCCTTAAAACTTTACTCTACATCTGTGACTGGTCCTCTCTAAAAACCTTCCAACTTGACCAGGCCGTAACCTATTTCAACAAAACATTAATACAACAGCTAAACACTGTTGCTGCACTACGCAAGGTCAAGATAAGAACCAATCCAAACCCCTGGCTCAGCAAGGAAACCAAACAAATCCTGAAGTCCAAAGATACTGCCTGGTTCCATTACCAAAGAACCAAAGATATACATAGCCTTACTAATTATTGTGAGCTGTGCAACCGTGCAAAAAAATCCATAAGGCAGGACAAAAAGTCATACTGTACTACCTTGCAAACTAAATGCCAAAATAATCGCCAGAAATTTTGGAAAAGTCTAAACCAGTTGCTAAAACTCACACAAATGGCTATCCCCAATCCAACCATACCCTGATACTAAAGTGCCCATTCCAACACAATTCAACTCCCACTTTGTGAACTCCATTCTATCCCTAATAACACAGGACAACTCCAGCCTTTCTATCCCTCCCACTGCAAATAATACTAATACATGCTTTACCCTCAAAACAGTGCCCACCATCTTTATCAAAAGTGTGCTCTCCAAACTAAAAACCTCATCATCTGCAGTTGACCAATTCCCTAGCTACTTCTTAAAACTCACTGCAGATGCTATAGCAAGCCCAATCTCCACCCTCATAAACAGATCTATAGATGAAAACTATGTTCCAAACTCCAAAAAATATTCTGTGTCACTTTGGTGCACAAAGGGGGGACCTCTACAGAACTTAATAACTATAGACCCATTGCAATATTCTCCACCTTGGCCAAAATCTTAGAAAAATGCACTTATACCCAGGTACTAAAATACCTTCTAGACAACAATATCCTGTCCCCTACACAATGTCGTTTCAGAC
Source organism: Protopterus annectens (assembly GCF_019279795.1). NCBI lineage: Eukaryota > Metazoa > Chordata > Ceratodontiformes > Protopteridae > Protopterus > Protopterus annectens. The sequence continues at coordinate 1,379,112,721 of NC_056732.1, forward strand.
CTGCCCATAGCACCACTACAGCCCTCCTCTGCTTTACAGACATGATAAATCAACTCAAAATTAAAGGCCTACAGGTATCAATTGTCTTTTTGGACATGTCCAAAGCATTTGACACAGTGTCCCATCAAATCCTGCTAAATAATCTAAACCAGTGCCACATGTCAAAGTCCACACTAACCTGGTTCCACAGCTACTTAACTGACAGGTACCAGGCCGTGAAATGGTAAAATTCCCTCTCTCCTCTGCTACCCATAACAATTGGTGTACCACAGGGGTCTATATTAGGACCCCTTCTCTTCACAGTATTCACAAACAACCTCCACACAGCATGCATCTGTCATACAGTATGTTGATAATACTACCCTAATCTGTGCTGCACAAACTATGCCCACCTTACCGCAAGTAACTCAATCAGCATTCTCTGACATAGAAAACTACCTTACCAAAGCCCAACCTATTCTAAACCCTAAGAAGACACAGCTAATGATTACTACCAGTCCTAAAAAAAACACCCTTAGCAGCCAATTCACAATCTACTCTACAAAATCTACTCCAATCACTCCAGTGACACAGGCCAAACTACTAGGTATAACCATAGACTGCCATCTAAAATTTGCTACACATCTCAATTTAACTATTACAAAAAGTACACAACAAACTAGGGTCACTCTATTGTATTAAGCCACTTCTCACCGACAATACAAGATCTGCCATTGCTCGTTCCCAACTCTTATCCACCCTACTCTATACATCCCCCATTCTAACTAATCTCAGTAAAACTGATCTTAACAAGATGGAGGCCTGCTATAAAAGAATTGCTCGCTTTGCTGCAAATTGCCTGTATAGATCCCATCACTGCATTTTTCTGTACCAGCTCTACTGGCTTGAACTGCCCAACCTACTAACTTATAATCAACTCTACCTATGCCACTCCATTTATTACTTCCCCAACAAGTATCCTGCCCTCAAAAGCTTAGTACAACAGCACTCAGCCACCAGGCTTCTTTGATCGTCAAGTAAATTATTACTAGAAGTCACCAACAGCAGTAACAGCTTTGGAGAATCACTGTACAGTAGTACAATGGCTACAAAATGGAACACCCTTTCCATTAGCATACAAAGCTCAAACTGTAAATCCTCCTTTTAAAATCTCATCAGGCAAAATCTGACACAAAACTGGCTGTGCTTTGACTGCTCCCCAGGCTAGTGCACTCAGGCTAGGCACATACACCACCCACCTACTTACTAATGAAATCCTATTTCTCACTCTCATACACAGACCCATTTACAAGGTTAATAATTATTACTCTCTTGCCAATATATTTACTTGTACTATTCACTGTTACATGTTACTACCGAATGTTTATTTTTTCCTGCATTGTGCTGATTTCATACTACTGTAAAAGTAGTCTACTTTCTTGCCAAGATATTTATTTTTTTCCTGGATTGGCTGACTTCATACTATTGTAAAATTAGTCTACTTTCATGCCAAGATATTTACTTGTACTATTCCTGTTCTAATCACAACTAATTACTATGTAATTGTGAAATCATACATGCTACCAATGAATGTTTATTTTTCCTGCATTGCACTGATTTCATACCACTGTAAAAATAGTCTAATGTATCTTTATTTGTATTGTTTTGATTCTGTAAAGTATTTGTCTCTTTGTGTGGAGCTTTTCTCCCTGGGCCTCTGCTGAAAAAGAGCCATTGGCCCAGTCAGACATCCTCGGTCAACAAATGTAAAATGGTCATAATAATCATCAATATTTAGTATGTCATACGCATACATCACTTACAGGTGTGTTTTCCAGCAGCAAATCTCACAGTATCAAAGAGAAACAGCATGTCTGCAACTTCTAATTGTGTCATTAAACCAGTGCATCTCTTATGAGGGAAGGACGATTCCTGTTCTTCATGAATAACTAAAGCAACATTGCTAGTGATCCCTGCTGCTGTGTTAATGAACAGTATATCAGTGTGCATCCTTCATGCCATATGTTGATGCTTAAACTTTTTCTTACAGTCTTTATACTTAGGCCTAATGAAACAGTTACTGCTACACAGTTTGTAATAATGGCAGCAGCAGGACAACAGTGACTTTGACAAAATTGTCAGTCGTGCATTTCTATAATGAATGTTTCAGATAAGTCATTCTAAGCTCCATTCTTACTAGTGGTGGTGTATTGCCTTCTAAATATATATGTGTGTATTTTTTAATTTATTTTTTTGTTTAGGCCAATGCAGAGGTGGCAGTGAGGCAAATGTTAAAGGAATTTGCAGTTCGCTGTAGAAAACAGACAGGAGTGCAGACAGGCTTGCTGGAAGTGAAGTCTGAAGACTATATGGATGATGGTTCACCAATCAGACTCAGCGTACAGATTAATGAGAAAGAGGTGAGGCTGCTGGACATGGTAATTAACAGGACTAGTTATGTTGTAGCTGTTTAAATAATAGTAGCTTCCAGTAACCCAAAGTCAGTGATTTATTATGTGTTTTACAGGGAAGTGCAGTGTTTGACTTCAGTGGCTCAGGCTATGAGGTGATTGGAAACTGCAATGCTCCACGGGCTATCACCCTGTCAGCTCTTATCTACTGCTTACGATGTATGGTGGGACAGGACATTCCCCTGAACCAGGTAACAAAGCTAGAATAACCAGAGAGGCTCACAGAGCATGCAGCATTACAGAACATAATAGTCATTGTACAACAGTAGACTGCAATATAACAAACCTGTTAAACATGCTGCTATAACATGTTATTGCCTATTTAAAGTATTATAAATTTGTAAAAGATCTTAGCCTAGTATGTGTGATGGTACTGGTACTGATTTTCACAGATGTCTTTTCTGCTGATCCAAACCAAACTGACATTCCTTTTTCTACCAGAATGCCTATATCTCATTCAGTCTTACTCAGAAAACAGTTATGTAAGGTCCTCCATCTGCTGTGTGGTACAGTAGCAGCAGCCTTTTATTCAGCTGTAGTAGTGGGGAACTTCCTTCGTCAGCCTTTGCTGTTGTGTTAATGATATGCCTCTCAACTGTAAGGAAGTCCTTCAGTTTCTTGGTTCTTATCCCGCTGTTATAGCGTCCATATGCAGAGTCAGACCAACTAATGCTTATGTGAACATTTTTAATCTTTTTTCATTGTTTAAAAATGTTGAAATCCCTTTTAAAGCATGTTTTTGAACAAAATATTGCCCACTAGGAGAATGGGCATGATAAATCTATGCCCTGCATGGGCCTAGATCATGATAGCAAAGCTGGTGAGAGATGTGGCCATTTCATTGTGAGTACACCTTAGTAGGGTTCCATGAAACTCTTCAAAGTTTGACCCGATGAACAATCACATGTTAAAAACACTTTTTTGTAGGTCAGTCAGACTTTATGGTTTGATCACAGCAAAGTTACTTGCTCAGCTGGGAAACAGTAGAATGACATTTTTTGGTAATTCTCAAAATTGAAAACCCTCTCCACCAAAGAGAATTGAAAACATGCCCACTAGAAGTGCACATCACACAGTAACAATCATTGGATTCTGTATTATGAGTTTATATTTTGTTTAACTATAAATGAGCTGATACAATTTGGGTTATTTTTAGCCATGACCAGGACACAAGGCCAAGGCTTGCAGTGCAAGTGAGCAATTTGGAGTAGTTAGTCAACAAGCATATTATCTGGAGGAAATAGGACTACCCAGAGAAAGTCCTGCACATAAGTAGAAGACACAGACTCCAAACAGGTAGTAAATTCAGGGTCAGAGTTATGATCAGTACTCTGAAGCTGTCTTCCAGAAACATCAACCACTGAGTCATCGTGCCATTTAGAATTTTCTTCTACCCCTGTAAGAGCAGAAGGAGCTGTATGATACTGGAAATTACTGAAAGGAACTAGAATAAAGCTGGAAGGAATGTAATTGAATGTCTTTATCTTTTATACCCAGATCTGTGCTGAACAAGTGCCAAATATCTCAGTTTCTCCTTTATGTGCCAAATCCTCTTGTACCTTTTGGAAAAAAAGTCTGCACCCAAAATCTGATGAAGGTGGTTTATTGTGTATTATGCAGCATGCAGTAGAGGTAGATGTCAACAATATCTGAGTCAGATCTTACTGTCTCAAATAGCAGTGCTGATAAACTGAAATAGACTGAATTTTAATGTCCGTAGCTTCTGTGCTTATCATACTGTCCATAAATTCTATACTCAGAATTATTCCTTGTGCTCTCAGTTTCTAGTGTCTGTACTGAACATCTGTGGACTTGACTGCTATGACTTTGTGTGTGTCAGTAGGAACTAACTTACTGACTTATGTGTCTGACATATCCTCCTAATAAAACCAAAACCCTGTAAATTTCCTACATGTTCTGCATCTCACTTTAAACTTAGTTCCCAGGTCTCGTGCCACCTAATTGAGATCTGTTTGTAGTCAGTGTACTGCACATTCTGTTAACACAGTTTATTCTTATCTTTATTCTTGACTGAAGGTTATTCATTTGTATCCTGCACTGAAACATTTCTTTCTGTTGAAACTGTATTCACTGAGACTGCATGTAAAATGTAAAGTATAAAACTAAGATTATAGACCTGTTTAATATGGATGCATTTTTGGGCTTATGCAAAGAAAGTATTGTATTTATATCCAACAAACTGCAAAACCTGATCTTACTTCCCTATTTGTGGTCTTTGTCTATTACACAGTGAATCTGACCTTAACTGTAATGTTAAACACAGTCCATACCAACCACCCCATTCTACGGATAAACCTAATCCTAAACATAACCTTAACTAGGACCATAAAAGCCACCTGTTATGGTTTGCGTTTGAATCTGAACAATGAATTAGGCATTAAAACACACTGGGAGTGAAGATCCAAAGTTAAGGTGTTTCCCTGACTATATTGCTTAATGCTTGTGCCCCTTCCCAAATCATAGAACTCATGTTAAGATTAGGGCTGAAGATGCAGTTATCCTAGACTTTAAATAAGGGGTCTGCATTACAGAGAGGCAGTATGAGTGGGGGCATGGACTTATTTCAAATATTACCCCTAGCCAACAACATAAGTGTTGCCCTTAAAGTGTGGTAAGGGGTGAGTATGGAGATAATGTCCCTGTAAAGATGCAGACTTATTCCAGGCATATCCTTTTTTTAAATCCCCTTATTAAATTATCAATTAAGTCATAGGCACACATGCATTCATTGAAAAAACAAACCATACTAACATTTCCCTTTGCATATATTATACATCACATGTGCTTTATTTTTTCTATATAACTGTCATCAGTCCAACATTACATACATTGCTCAATTCTGGCCTTCTCTTAAACCCCACTTTCCTCCTAAATAGTATTCTGAATGTATTATTCCCACAAATTCCATTTATTTATAAGTGTTTTGCTCCTTCGATTTTCTAATGATCCTTCTTCTAGTTATTTTATCTCTTTTACAATATTCAGTACTTCAAATACTGTTGGTTGAGTCTTTGATTTCTAATATCTAGGAATTAATTTTTTTGGTAGACAACATAATTAAACTTATAAAAAGCCTTACTTATGTCTAGGCAATTCTGATCCTGTGTTCCAGCTCAAAATTCCAATACTGGATTATTGGGAGTCCAAGTATTTATAGTAGTCCTTTCATCTAAATAATTTTATTTCTGAAAACAAAATAATTCCTGTTCTAAATCCTCCTCCAAAAAAGAGACCGATTCCAGACCATTCTTTATAAGGATTTAGAACTGTAATTATGTTTTTTAGAAATAAAATTATTTAGATGAAGGGATTGCTGAAAATACATGGACTCTCAACAGTCCTGTATTGGAATCTTGGTTTGCCCTGATGCATACTCCCTGTATATGTCCAAGTTGGGTTGGAATTAGTGTAGTCCCCACCTGTAGGTAACCATTGATTGTATCCCAGCTCAAAAGAATCATTTTATTGGTTACAGCCAATTGCTTTACTAATATTTATGGTAAGAGTACTCTGCAGGAAATTTTTAAAATGTTCCATTTCTTTATACTCCCAAAAACATGTTCCCATATACCTCTTTCTTCTCCATTTGCTGTTTACTTGAGGAAAAATTATTTGAATTCTGCTTGGGGTGTAAAAATACCTATGCAAACACTTCCAAGCAAAAATCCTAAACCTTCTGGACTTTGTTGTATATTTGGGAGCCAAACATAAGTCCTTCTGTTTTTCCCTTGTAAGCTGTTTTTTCCAGACTCACTTTCCAATCCTTTCTAACCTCCTTTGATTGATTCTTATAGTTATCATGCAATATTTTAGATACCCTAGTAATTATCCCTTTTTAACAGGCGCTTCCATTTTAGATTTGATGAAAAACTTTACCAGTACAGGTTTTGCACTTAGGACTCCCCTATCCCTTTCTCTTTGCCTATAGTCCGATATCAATCACTGATAGTGAAGGCAGTCTGTAAGCTGCAATGTAAACTTCTTCTTCTTGGCCTCATCTCACTCTATTATTTTTCCATTTCTAAGTTGCTCACTTGGTTCCTTTGCCAGTTTTCTCCAGTAAATTTTAGCCCTGTGTTGACTATTTTCTGTGCCGCTACTTACACTTGTCCGTATTAGCAAAGTCTCCTTTCTTCATTCCCATGTTGGATTAGTTTTTAGAATACTTTCAGCAACATTATAAATATAATATTCTGTGTGGTTATTATTTTCCTTAAAGATTTGCATCCAAAGTCCTACTTTACCTCTTGAACTGCCCCCCACTTCATCATCATCCTTTTCCACTTTGAATTATAACCTTCTGCTTGCGTTATTTATATGAGCCTTAACTGTGTAGCTGTAAAATATCTCTTCAAATCAGGCAATCCTAAACTATCTTGCTCTATTGGGAGAATCAACTTCTCCCACTTAACTCTTGCCCTCTTCCCCTCCAGAATAAATTCCCTAAACTCTTTATTAATTATTCTCCACAACTTTTCCTTTTGTTGATAAATGTACCTGACCTATATATAAAACTAAAGGGACTAAAATAATTTTCGCTGCCTGTATTTTACTGTCCTTATCCATGAACAAGATCTTCCACTTTCTCAGTTTCTGTATTATCTTTTGTTCATTCTCTTCCCACATATCCTTAGCTGCCGTTTTTAAATGAAGCATTTTTAATCCATACTCCTAAATACTTCATCTTTGTGTGTCCCCATAAATGTGGGTATTGGTGAAACTTTTCTAGGCATATCAGTAATCAGCAGCCTAGCCATTAAAAGTAGAGTAAATTTTTAGTCTTATTGTTAGGGATATGGTTAATATTATTTGGTCTTTGAAAAATAGATACTCTTGGAGAGAGAGTGCAAATAAAACTGCTGGTTTAGTTCTGGAGTATTCCAAATCAGTAGCCTAATCTTTACCTTCGGAGTTGCTGATGGGTCAGATATTAAGGTTGATATTAGAGTTATCGGACTTTTGAAGATTGTTTTAGTCATAGGGAGATAATATGATTGAAGGTTTGTGCTTATTTCAGGCAAATCCATAATTAATGATCTAACTCTAGCATTGGATTTTAAGGTTTGGTTAAGGCCAAGTTTAGGGTTATAGAAAAGAATCCTTTGACCGAAAAGAAAAATAAATGTATGTATTCTGATATTGATAGCCATAGTTATTATTTATTTATTTATTTCTCATTTGTTAACCGGGTTAGTCCAGCTGAGTTTGCAAACAAACCCATTTTCAGTGGAGACCCTAGGGGAAAAGCCCCAGCAAACATAAGTAAAAATAAAGTGACAACATACAAATATTAAATAACAATCACAATACAAAATAATTGTACAAAAGAAAAGGTTATTAACTATTTGCATTGCATTGATAGTAAGCAACCCATTTTCAGTGGAGACCCAAGGGGAAAAAGTCCCAGCAAGCATAAGCAAAGATAAACATACAGGACAAAATCTATTAAAAACAACACTGCAAATACAAACTTAATTATAAAGAGAAAAACAAAAAAAATATGAACATTAAGGGTTGCACTGATAATAGAGGACTAAAATTTACTACATATGAGAGTAAAAACAAAAAGATAATCGTTGTTCAAAAGAAGGACAATGTATAGACATTGATAGGAAGTGGGGAGAAAAAATATAAACAGTGTGGAGAAAGGGAGGGGGCTGTAGTAGGGCTATAGTAGTAGAGCTGAGGGTTTAGGAGGTTAGTTTAAGCAGAAGTTACTAACAGAGAAAGAAAGTTAGGAGATGCAACCAGTTATACAGTGGGAAAGACTAAGACTATGTGTGGAAAGGCAATGGCATAATTTCAAGTTTAGTAGGTGGGATTTAAGCTCCTTTTTAAAACAGGGAAAGGAAAGGTTGGCTCTAATATGGAGAGGGAGTTTGTTTCAATTTAGTGAGAGTGTTTGTAAAGTAGTTTGCCAATATTCCTTTTGGGTTCATAAACTGAGAGAAGATGCTGATCAGCATTCTGGAGAGAGTAGGGAGTAAGATGAGAGGCGAGAGCAGAGCAGGCAGAGGGGTTGTTGAGTATGGAAAAGGTAGTGTGGAGTTACGATTGTAGGAGTAGGTGCGGAAATTCCAGCCACTGAAGTTTGTTTAGTGAGAGGCAGTGATGTGAAGAGAGTGGTTGGTTTAGAATAAATCTGGCAATTTTGTTGTATGTTTGTTCCAGTTTTGGCATTGAGGTAGTTGGTATATTGTTAAGGATGGGGGAAGCATATAGAAGACTGGGTAAGAGAAATGCCTGGGCAAGAGTGCATTTAGTGGCAGTAGTGAGGAATTTTTTGTTCCTATAAAGTAGTCCACGTTTTTGGTGCTTTTTTTTTTTTTTGATGGCCTGTTGTATGTGCAAGTCAAATTTTTGTTGGTCATCAGTTATTACCCCAAGGAGTTTGGTGTGTGAGGCAGGGGAGATAATGGTGCCATCTATGGAGGAAATAGAAAAGTTGGATTTAAGGTGAGAGTGTCTGAGGTAGAAAGAGAAGGAGTTGAGTTTTCTTAGGGTTAAGGATTAGTCGATTGTTTCTGAGCCATTTTTAAACAGAGGTAAAGGAATTCTGTGTAAGTGTGTGTAGTTCAGAGATAATATTAGAGACAGATAAGAGAGTAGAGTCATCTGCTTATTGTATTACAGATGAGAGACTGCAGGATTAATGTAGGTTGTTGGTAAAAATGTTGAAAAGGACTGGTCCAAGTATGGAACCTTGGGGTACTCCTGTTTGAACATCAAGGAAGGGTGAGAAAGCCTGCTGCCATCTAACAGCTTGTTTTCTGCCAGTAAGGTAGGATTGGAATCAGCCAAGAGTAGAAGAAGAAAGGTTTAGGTCTGAGAGTTTGTTAAGAAGGATGGGATGAGATACAGTGTCAAAGGCTTTACAGAGATCAAGGAATAGACAGGAGATGAGGAGGCTGTTGTCTTTAGCTTCTGCATCCTTTTGAGTAAAGGATAGTAAGGCAGTCGAGGTACTGTGTTTAGGGCGGAAACCATGTTGAGAGGGGGTGAGGAGATTTTCATGAATGAGATAGGACAGTAGTTGAGTGTATATACATTTTTCAAGGATCTTAGAGACCGCTGAGAGGATAGCGATTGGTCTATAGTTAGAGGGTTTAACAGAGTTGCCACCTTTGTGCAGAGGAGTGGCATAGAAGGATTTCCATATTTCTGGTATGGTAGATTGAGTGGTTGATTAAAATAGATACAGGATATGCAACAGAGTCAGCAGTCAGAAATTGAGGGGGGGGGGAGTTTATCAGTGGAGGGAGAGCATTGTTTTAGTTTAAGAAGCAGGGATTTGATATATTTAGCAGAAACAGGTTTCAAGATAAAAGGCTGAGAGACAGAGGAGCATAGAGGATTAGGGGGAGTTGAGGGTGACACAGAAGAGTTGGGATGAGCAGAGTTACTAGAGGGTAGGAGTTTACTGTCTGTGAAGTGTTTGTTGAGTAAGTCTGTTTCAGAGAGAGAGTGATGAGGAAAGGGTTAGGGATGGTAGGATTACCATTGTGGAGCAGGGAGTTGATAGTACTCCAAAATTTTGGGGGTCATTTGGGTGAGAGCTTTGAAATTTAGTGAAATATTAGCATTTATTCAAAATAATACATTTTTTACACGATTTCTGAGTTGCTTATGACCTTGGAGAAAGGTGGGAGTTTTAGTGGTTTGCCATTTTTTCCATAGAGCATCTCTTTCATGCATCAAAAGCAGGAGTAGCTTTGGAAAGCCAGGGTGCAAAATTGGATTTGGTTCTGATTTTGCGAGTTGGGGCAAGAGAGTTTAAGACATCAAGGAAAAATGTGATTGAATTTAGTAACAGCATCATTGAGCAGGAGAGTTTTTAGGAAAGACCAGTTGATGGCAGAGAGCCTTATAGTTAAATGTTTTAGGGGAAAAGTTAGTCAGTTGCCTACAATCTCCATAGAGGTGGGGCTTAGAGAGATGAGGAGAGTGCCTTAAGATAGAGATGGGAGAATGATCACTAATATAGTCAGGGAAGGTAGAAGGGTTACAGTAGTTGTTAGGAGAGTTGGTCAAGATCCAGTCAATTGTGGAACCAGTAGCATTTTTACTGTAGTGGGTAGGGGTAGTGATCAGTTGTGAGAATTCGTACAGGTTTATGAAATGTTGGGGTGAGTGACCAATAAGGGAGTTCCAATCTATATTAACATCTTCAAGAATGGTGGTTTCATAGGGGATGGAGGTGTTTATCCAAGAGAGTATATGTTCAAGGATAGGGATGTTTTTACCTGGGGGGATATTGCTAGAGGCAATAGCAATCTTCCTATAGTTATTGATGTGGCAGTCTAGGAGCAGTAGTTTAGCAGGGGAGAAACTAGGCAGGGTAACGTCTGTAGGTGTCAGCATCAGTGAGACAGAGTACAAGATAACCACCCCACTGCCTTTATTGGGTGTCCTATCAGACCTATAGATATTGTACTGAGGTGGCAGAAATTCAGAGGAATTGATATGCGGTTTTAGCCAGGTTTCTGATAAGGCCAGGATGTGAGGTTTGTGTTGGGCCAACCATGTGTGAAGTTTGGACGTTTTGTTGTTTAGGGTTTAGATGTTCATTGCAGAGATAGAGAGATGTTTGAGGCTGGAGATATTTGAGGATGGTTTTGGGGGCACAGCAAATAAAGTTGGAGGGGTAGTGAAGAGAGGGGAGGGACCAGGATTAGGATGGATGTCACCAGAAACCAGAAGAGCAAAGACAAGATGGAAAAGGTGAGGCTGGTCAGTAAGGGGAATGGGGTACTTGAGTTTGGGCTTCGGAGTAAGAGTAGGCCATGAGTTTAAATTTAAGACATTGAAAGGCGGAGAGACAGAAAAGAGAGGGGGCAGTAGTCTGTGGAGCTTGGTTATATGTTGGAAGAGGTTATTGTTATTGCTATATCTGTTATTATTGCTGATGCAGTAGAGTATTGTATGTATATTGCCATTGCTACTGTGTGTTGATTGCATTTATTCATTCTGCTTTTATGTATTGCTGTGTATTAATCTTGCCATTTCATGGGTAGGTAACAAAAATACTGAAAAAAATATAGTACATGAATCCATGCCATTTAAAAGATTTGATGTCCTTCATGGATGCATCTGCAGTCATAACAACTGGGTTGTCCTGTCGTCAGGCAGCCCCTCAGTCGGCCGGATTCCAAAGTCCGGGTCCGGCTTCGGCTGATGTCGCACTTCACCCGACGTCATCTCTGCTGGTCTCCGGGTATAAAGGCATCAGCCGACGCCATTTTCTTCAGTCTTTCTTGCCGCGTGGCACCCGAAGCAGAAGCTGTTCGCAAGTGCCGGTCGGGCGGATCCAGAGATTACTACTACCGAATACTACTTCGAAGACTTCTAAAAGCTAAGTACCCCGCTGGGGACTCTTTCTTGCCTCAGCCGATGTCAGAAAAAGTCAATAACTGTTTAACTTGTGGGAAACAAATACCTCATAAAGATTTCCACTCTTACTGTTTGCCTTGTTTAGGCCCAGACCACGACGTAGCAGCCTGTTCGGCCTGTGCTTCCTTCAACCGACGAACGCTTAGGCGTCGGTCGGAGTTTGCTGAACAGTTTTTCGGTTCAGATTTTGCGTACATTATGCCGTCGGATCCTCCGACTACCCAAATTGTTAAGAAACGCAAAGAAAAAGACCGACACTCGCGGTCCACGGTTTCGGCCGAAACCATGGTTAAGCAAACCGCGAGTGTCTCGGTTTCGGCCGAAACCGAGAAAACTGATCAAAGCACAGCTGAATCTTTGACTACTTCTGAGGTTCCTGCTACCTTACTTGAATCGGCCTCTGAAATTTTACCTACTACAGTGGTTCCTAGTGAATTATCAGACACCATCCCTTTGGATGTCTCTACCCCAGCACGTGGTGCTGCTAGGCCTCCTGCAGCCATGTCCATTAAGGCCTTTGCCAGGGCTAAAGCAGCCAAGTCTACTAAATCAGTGCCTGTTAAACCCCCCTCAACCAGGCCCACTTCTAGTTCACAAATGCTTACTCTGGCAGAAGATTTAATATCCTTAATTAGGGGATCTCAATCTCACCCAGACAGGACCTCTCAGCCCCCAGAGAAGAGACCTAGGGCAGAGCCCCCCCGAGCCTGTGTCCTCTGATGATTCTGCGGATGACTCAGATATTACAGACCAGCCAGAGGCTCCTTTCTCCAATTATGAAGACTCAGATGCTGAAGAATCCATTCCAGCTGCTTCTCCACCAGAAGAATTCTCCTTTGGGGAAACCTTACATGCCATGCGAGAACAATTCCAATGGCAGCAACAGGATTTCTCAGATTCCAGAAAAGACTTAGGACTTTTCTGCACCTTCCACAACACAGGCCCTTAGCTATACCTCCTGTCCTCTCTGTTGTGGACGATGCCTTTAATGATGTCTGCTCTGCACCAGATTCCTTACCTCCAGCCCCTGCCAAACCAGACAGATTTTACAGGGTACCAGACACTCATCATCACCTATACAAGGCCCCACTTGCAGACCCCGAAACTATATCCCAGGGGCCTAAGGCAGTAGCCTCGACCACAGCAAAAACCCTATTCCTTCTGAAAGGGAAGCCAGGTCTTTAGACAGATGGGGCAAAAAAGTTTATACCTCAGCTACTCTCTCAGCTAGAGCTTTAAACTGTCAGTTTCACATGATACAATACCAAGAGTTTATGCTTGATCAGTTAACTAAAAAACTATCTTCTGATGACTCTATAGATAAGAAATATGTATTAGAAATGGTAAATAACATACAACAGGTTAGTAACCATTCCTTAAAATGTGGCTAGGATGCACTGGAGGCTTCATTTAGATCAGCCATGACTGGCACAGTGATAAGAAGACATGCATGGCTGAAGGAACAAGTCTTACCGGATCATGTTAAAGCTAAGTTATTAGATGCTCCTATGGATAAGACCAGTTTGTTTGGTACACCTGCCCAGCAGGTAATGAAGAAAATGGAAGAAAAGGCAAAATCTGTTCAAACGGTTAAAGATTTCTTGCAGGTTCAGCCCCCAAGGTTTAGCAGGAACTGGCCTGCCAAAAATTGGTCCTTTCCTGACTCCACAAGATCCCAAAGGGGCAGGAATAGACGTTCCAGAGGCAGAAACCAATCCAGAGGGGGTGCCTACAGAGGACGACAGTGGCAAGGTAATAACAGAGGCACAGACACAGCCACTACCACTACAACAGCACAATCACAGTGACTTAACTCTAAATCCGCCTACCAGGGAACAAATAGCAGCTCCATTAGGCGGAAAATTAACCCTATTTTTGAAAAACTGGCACTATATCACAAAAGTCAAGTGGATTTTGCAAACCATAGACCAAGGTTACCGGTTCCACTTTCACACTTTACCAGTCAAAAGAGGAATGCCAAACCTGCCTCCAAATCAAAAAACAGAAGCTCTACAGCAGATAATGCAATTAGCAAAGATGAGAGCTGTGGAAAGAGTGCCAATAACAGAACAAGGCAAAGGATTTTACTCCAGACTATTCCTAGTTCCAAGAAAGGAAAAAAGTTGGAGACCTATTCTCGACCTGTCCACCTTAAATACATACATCATTGTCCCAAAATTCAAAATGCTGACCCTACAGCAACTTCTTCCCATGCTGGGCAAGGAGTGTTGGCTGGTAACTCTAGATCTCAAGGAGGCATACCTGCACGTCCCCATTCGACCAATTTGCAGAAGATACCTCAGATTTCTTGCAGGATCAGAGCATTATCAATTCTCAGCATTGCCCTTTGGCTTATCTACTGCGCCCAGAGTATTCACAAAATGCCTGGCATCAGTAATCGCCCACTGCAGACTACAGGGAATCCAAATTTACCCATACCTGGACGACTGCCTGCTACAAGGGGACAACAAAAGCAAGCTGACAACAGATTTACAAAGGGTCATTTACTTGCTACAAGCACTGGGATACACAGTCAATTTACAAAAGTCAAGGCTGATACCATCCCAAACAAGGACATTCTTGGGCGCGGAATTGGACACTGTAAAACAAATGGCATTCCTAACCGCAGAAAAACAAAAAGAACTCCCTCTTTACTTCTTGGCTCTAACAAAACAGAACAAGTTAACAGCAAGAAAAGTTCTGCAGGCCTTGGGCTACATGGCATCATGCATAATCTTGGTTCCACATGCCAGACTACATATGAGAAAACTACAGTGGTACCTAAGGAATTTATGGTCCCAACACAGGCACAGCCTAGAAGCAGAAATTCCACTAATCCCATGCCTAAAACAGGAGTTCCTATGGTGGGCTCAAGCATGCCAGTCAAACCCAGGCCTACCCTTTCACAGCTATCAAGCAAGCCAGACCATCACAACAGACGCCTCAGACCTAGGATGGGGGGCTCACATGCTGGACAAATGCGTACAAGGATTGTGGACGCAGGATCAACTTCACCTGCACATCAACCTAAAAGAAATGCTGGCAGTAAAACTGGCAATCCAAAATTTCAGACCATTTCTCAAAGAGGGCCATTTGATGATAAGGACAGACAACACCACAGTCATGTGGTACATCAACAAGCAGGGAGGCACTCATTCATACCCCCTATGCAGAATGACTTTGGAGCTTTGGAACCTGGCACTCAGCTACAACATCCAGTTACAGGCAATATTTGTACCGGGAAAGGACAATACTCTAGCAGACATACTGAGCAGAATCACATCGGATGCCCACGAATGGATGCTACACCCGGACATCTTCAAGACCATCTCAAAGAAATGGGGAAGGCCACAGATAGATCTATTCGCTTCCCCTCTCAATCACCAGCTCAAAAAATTCTGCACAAGGACATTCCACCCACTAGCATGGAAAGTGGATTCGCTCCCCTTCAGCTGGGAAGGTCTAACAGCATATGCATTTCCCCCTCTTCCCTTGATACACAAGGTATTACTAAAAATCAAGGAGGAACGTCCAAGGATAACCCTGATAGCTCCAAACTGGCCAAGGCAACACTGGTACCCATTGCTGAGGAGCATGTCTCGGGACAACATGTGGCCAATACCCCTGATGCCTTTGATGTTAACTCAGAACAACTACAGCATCATGCATCCAAACCTAAAAACGTTGCAACTGACTGCATGGAACATCACATAGCAGCAACTAACCCAGAACTTTCCCAAAGGGTTAAAGACATTATCCTTGAAGCCCGCAGACCTTCAACAAGAAGGAACTATGCAGGAAAATGGAAAAGGTTTGTCATTTGGAGCACTGAAAGAGGAAAAGATGTGTCAATTATAGATATGGCTAACATTCTGGAGTATCTGGCAGAGCTTCTACATACAGGCCTGTCCTATTCCTCCATCAAGATACATGCATCAGCTATTTCAACAGAATACAGCTTTGATCCACCTGTCTTTTCACATCCTTTACTCAGGCAGTTCCTCAGAGGAATCAAGAATGTAAAACCTCCAAGGAAACCACCATTGCCAGCTTGGGATTTGAACTTTGTGCTAGAAAAACTGACACTCGCACCTTTTGAACCAGCAGCTACAGCGGACCTACAGCATCTATCGTGGAAAACTGCCTTCCTACTGGCAATAAACCTCAGCAAGGAGGGTCTATGAACTTCAGGCCCTAATGGCAGTACAGCCCTTCCTAATCTTCCACCAAGATAGAGTGTCCATGAGGACTAATCCTACGTTTATGCCTAAGGTGATATCCAGAGTGTCTTTAAACCAGGCAATCCACCTACCTACCTTCTTTCCCAACCCACAAAACAGAGGGGAAAGAATGCTGCATTCCTTGGATGTACATAGACAGTTACGCTACTACCTGGACAGAACAAAAAGTAGCAGGAAAACTGACCAGCTTTTTGTAGCCTATGCAACAGGAAGGGAAGGAAAAGCTATTTCCAAACAGACAATCTCCAAATGGATAGGAAATTGCATACGATTCTGTTACTCCTTCCATGGAAAACCAATTCCACAGAACATAAGGCCTCATTCTACAAGGGCAACAGCCACTACCACAGCCTTCTTACGAGGAGTGGCAACCAAGGACATTATTGAGGCGGCTACTTGGACCTCCGTGCATACATTTGCCAAGCATTATAACTTACCTTTGTACTCCAGATCCCGAGCAGGGTTTGCCACTGCTGTGCTGCAAGGGATCCTAACCACACCATAATCTATTTTTATTTTTCCTCCTCCCTTAGTTGGCTATGGTATTCTACCCAGTTGTTATGACTGCAGATGCATCCATGAAGGACATAGTACAGTTTTGTACCTACCATAAATGTAGATGTCCGAACTGGATAGCATCTGCAGTCAGGATTACCCTCCTCCTTCCCTCTGTGGTACTCCTAGGGTATTTACCCTCCTAATAGCTAGCTAGTGGGGGGAGTCTCTTATGGTGTATTTGTTTGTATATATGTACATACATGCTTATTTTCTGAGTTTGCCTTCTATCCTTTTGGAAACATTGGCATTTATCCAAAAATTAACCTTCCAGGAAGGGCAACTGGCATCTGGGGCAAGAAACACTGAAGAAAATGGCGTCGGCTGATGCCTTTATACCCGGAGACCAGCAGAGATGACGTCGGGTGAAGTGCGACATCAGCCGAAGCCGGACCCGGACTTTGGAATCCGGCCGACTGAGGGGCTGCCTGACGACAGGACAACCCAGTTGTTATGACTGCAGATGCTATCCAGTTCGGACATCTACATTTATGGTAGGTACAAAACTGTACTTTTTCCTAAGTCTTCAGCAAAAGGCAAGCAATTAAGGTATTTTCATAGCAGCAAGGTCCCCGGATTGTAACTTGTTCTGACATGCAATCTGAGACAAAAACACAGGACCTCATCTTCTAGACATCTTCCTAACATCTATACAGAGCATCTGATTTGATCACAAACCAAAAGGTGCCATCACCAAGTATAAACGTTAGAAACGGGTACATAAAAACTATATACCATCCTGCTTCTCAGACATTAAACTGTCACAAGATCAGAAAGGCGTGATGTACTCACAGACTACTAAGTCTTCAGCAAAAGGCAAGCAATTAAGGTATTTTCATAGCAAAAAAGAAAAAAGTTTATATATTTTTTATAATTCATATGTTTTGTACCTTATGGGCAACTAGTATATTTAGCTAAGTTTAAATTTAATACTTATATGTTCTAATATATAATTACATTCCTGGATCTATGCTATATTAAATTAAATCAAACTATTTTTACCTAAATAGATTTTGTCTATTAGCTTTAAGGTAAAGGAAGTATTCTGATATACAAATTCTAACTTTTGATTAATCTTAATATGGATTTATTTATTTATGTACTTTTATCTGTCTAGTTTCATTTTTTAGCACTTTTTAGCATTGCTATATATTTTTCAACCTCATTGTTATTTGTGCCCCTTTGGATACGTTCATGCTTCAAGTCACTAACACATTTCATTAGACTTTGCTTCGGGCTCTATTTTGTCTGTGATATACTTTTAAAAGTTATTTGTCACTTGGTTTGAGCTCCGAGTTGTATCTTTTGATGTTTTAATAATATTTTATAGCAAGACTTAATCAAGTGTATAAAACTATCTAAATGATTTTATTTGTTTTAAAAAAGATATCGATAGAACTCACAATAATTATGTATCTATAATGGTGTTTTAAGTGTAAATATTCTTAGAAATGCTTTAATAGAAATCTGGTGAACAATTTTTAAATAATTCATGTCAAATGAATGTAAGCTCCGGTTACGATGGTAACCGCATAAACGTTCACCCAGCATTATATCTATTAGCATTTTGATGCGCAAGGTTCCTATTGCTTTTTGTTTAAATATGGACTAACTGTTAAACTGTACCAGGTTCTTTAAATGTCTACTTGTCTGTTCAGTTGCATTGGCAACCGCAAACAAGTCTTTCTAGGGCTATACCTGTCAGCTTTCAGTTGCGCAGTGTTCTCATTGCTTTCATTTATTTCACTTAAGCACAGAGTTATAGTAGAATTACATCAAGTTCTACGATTGTTTGTTTGTCTAACTCATCATATATACATATATTTACACTTTTAATCCACAAACTGTATCATGAGTTATGTCCAAGATTTATTATTTTAGAATCTGTAATCACCATTAATGAAAGCATTGCTTCCGACAGTTTGTCAGTTGATCTTGGAAGCTAAGCATTGCTGCTTTAAATATTTAATGAAGTACCTAATCACATAGGGCTTGGTTTTAATTAATTTATGTAATTTATGTAGTATATAAGCACTTTATTGTAGAATCTTCATTTGTCTGATGAAGCGTGGCTGTGACCACGCGAAAGCGCTTACCTCTGAATTATATTCATAAATAAAGAAGAGTTTTTACTTTTGCTACGGCTGCCGACAATTTCTTTGAACTGTGGATTTGGGAAGTTTTTTAAACAGCAACCACTCATTACTTTAACCACATTGCGGTGAGATCAGGTTTCTGCTTTTCGCATTTGTACCCGTTTGTGTTACCTGACCTCTTGGAGTTGCAGTTACCTCTTGGTTTTTTTCTATTTTTTCTGTGTGGTAACTGCTCTAAGCGATGGATTCCACCAATGTAGAATTAGACTACAGACCAGAGTCGAGGGAATTTTCAGCTATACCAGAAGGATTGCTGCACCACGTCGCTAACCCTTTATTGGCTTTGGAACTAGGTGGGCCAGTTAACATTCCTGCTTCCACCTTACCTGAAGAAAATCTTGCTGACTTCAACTTGGTTGTGAAAGAATTTGAAGATAAACTATACCTATTACAAAGGTACGCCTGGCAAAGGCAACATCTTGAAGCATCCATACATCATAGAATTGTACCCCGAGGAATGCGTGTATTTTGCATGCCATCTTATGGAACTAATCATCCGGTGCTCTTGAAAAAGTGGCAGGACCTAAATATTGAACAAGGATTCAGGTACATGTCACTTTTAAATGAATATTTCTTACCACTTGAGACTAAATTACGTACTGAAATAGACATAACTCATAAAAATTTAACTGACAAGTTTAAATCAGATTTTGCTAAAAATAGACTGCAAACCATTTTCTCACAAGTGAATTCTTTCAGTGAGAAATTGAAACAAATCAAACTGAAAAAGTTGCAGAGGGATTTTAATGATTTTCAAACTGGTCAGATTTTTGTCTGGCCCAGATACAATAATGCACAAACTCAATCGCAAAGGCCAGCTTCTTTAACACATGCTAATGACAATGTTATAACTAGTGATGCTGCTTCTACATCTGTTGGTGTTTCAGCTCCGCCTACTCTACCCATAACTGATAATAATTCTGCTCAACTTAGTGAGACGGAATTTCCTAGACTGACTGCTTACTCTGCAACACCACCTCCTAACCAACTAGCTTTTGCTAATATGCACAATGACATTCGTTTAGGCGCTAAACCTAAAGTTGCTCAAGAAGCAAGTCGTTTTTTACCCTATCCCATAAAAACACAGTATCAAGGGAGAGGGCGCTCTCAGAGCAGAGGGCCAAGAAAAAGGAAAAATTCAGAAGAGAGATATGGAATGAATCGAAGGCAAAGGATGTGACTGACATATTTGTTAATTTATCTAACTATGATTTATGTATATCAGATGCTAGTTTGATTAACAAGGGCTTAAATTTCATACCAGCACAATGCAGTAACTTGGCTGATGTTTTATGTGAGCTACGTATTTTTTGTAGAAATGTAGCCCTTAAAATGTTTTTTAAAAACACCACTACAACAAACAACACTGAAACTCTACAATCTGAATATGTGTCACTAAGACAAAAGAGTAACTTTTCACCTCCTTTACCCTTCAGTATTGATTGTTTCTTAAAGGCCTGTGAGAGAGATTTTTATAAACTCTTTTCTACTAAGAAAAACAAAATAGCTTATGTTAACTTAACTTCTGGTGAAATGGCATCTTTAAAGAAGTTCAAACAGTTTTCTGACATCACCTTTAGACCTGCAGACAAAGGTGGTGGTATTATAGTTATGAATACTGCAGATTATGTCACTTTGATGTTAAATATGTTATCAGATCAAGAAACTTATTCCACTATCTCTCAGAAAAAAGTTTGCTCTATTATAACTAATGTACATGCCACATTACATGACCTTCTAATGTGCCGACAAATTACACCAGAAGAATATAGGTACTTATACATTGAGTTCCCTACTACTCCTACAATAAAGGGCTTGCCCAAGATTCACAAACAGGTACATCCTATACCTCTTAGGCCTATAGTCTCAGGCTGCAATTGGGTAACTGCCACCATTTCGACTGCTCTTGAAAAATATCTTAGGCCTGTAGTGGATTCGGTTCCAACTCTGTTAAAAGACACCTATGATTTACTAAGCAGCCTTAAGGATGTAACACTGAATACTGGGACAGATGAGTATATGCTGATAACACTAGATGTAAAAAATCTTTTTACGTCCATTCCCAATGATTTGGGTTTGGAAGCAATTAGAGAATTACTTGTAAGAGATACCAACTTCTCCTCTGATAAAATTATACTAATTTGTCAGCTCTTGGATCTAGTGCTTAACAATAACATCTTTATGTTTGATAGCATGACGTATTTGCAGACATGGGGTGTAGCCATGGGCACCCCATGCGCAAATACGTATGCGAATTTAGTGGTCCTAAATTGGGAAAAAGAACATTTGTTTACCAATCCTGTTTTTGACAAAATTAAGTTCTACAAACGCTTTGTAGACGATGTTCTCCTAATTTGGCAAGGTACCCTAGAGGAATTTACATGTTTCCTACACCACCTAGAAACCACCACTAGTTACTTGAAATTCACAGTGGAAGCATCCATGAAACAGGTTGAATTCCTGGATGTTACCTTGACACTTACTGAGCAAGGAAAAATCACGTCCTCTATCTTCAGGAAACCTACTTGGACCAACACACTACTTCATTTCAACAGCATGCATCCTAGGCATATGTTCCCAGGAATAGTTAAAAGCCAGTTTACTAGGCTAACTAGACTTTGCCAGGAAAATACTGTTTTAGAAAAAGAATCTGACCTGTTAGAGCAATTATTTTTAGATAGAGGCTATAATTTTAAGCTTGTCAACTTCATTAAAAACAAGACTATACATTCCACAGAATTTACACCACTCACTGTTAAGAAATACATTTCCTTTAAACATAAAAATAGCAATGATAATATGAAAATACAATACATTTTAAAATACACTAGCGATGTAAAAAGTTTGGAGATTGTTATACGGAATAACTGGAACATATTACAGACAGATTATTTAGTATCTAATTTGGTGGGTAATTTTCCTTCCTTTTTATACAAAAACTGTTCCAACTTGAAGCAAATTCTATGTAAAGATTTTGTACTAAATACTAAGAAACCTATCCAAGTAATGGGAACAGTTTCTTGTGGTTCTTGTACCAGGTGTAAAATGATTTGTCTAGATTCAACTTTTACTCATCCCACCTTAGGTTTTACCTATCATATTAATGTTGCAGCTACTTGTCAGACAAAAAACCTGGTCTATTTAGCAACTTGTACAAAATGCACAGCATTCTACATTGGATTAACCAAAAGAAGGTTAACTGATCGCATTTATGATCATTTGTACGAAATAAAGAAAGAAATAGACACTAATGCATTAGCACAACATATAATAGAACATAAAGAACATACTTTTTTATTCAGGGTACTTGAAAAAATAAATTTAAATCCCAGGGGCGGAGATAATATAAATAATCTAGCCCTGGCAGAATTAAAGTGGATTTTAAAATTTAATGCTCATAGTTACCCAGGATTGAATACCTCAGTTTCTATTAAACCCATTTTAAATAATAGGAAACGTTAACATTTATGTACAATTATTATATATATATATATTTTTTAGTTGCACGTCTCTTATTACTAAATGTTTTAAAATCATGATATATGTTACATAATCTAATATATTTTTATAATAATATTTTTATAATAATATTGGTTCAAAACTAGGAATTCTTTACATATCATTTTACGTTTTTTAAGTTTATATATTTTTTATAATTCATATGTTTTGTACCTTATGGGCAACTAGTATATTTAGCTAAGTTTAAATTTAATACTTATATGTTCTAATATATAATTACATTCCTGGATCTATGCTATATTAAATTAAATCAAACTATTTTTACCTAAATAGATTTTGTCTATTAGCTTTAAGGTAAAGGAAGTATTCTGATATACAAATTCTAACTTTTGATTAATCTTAATATGGATTTATTTATTTATGTACTTTTATCTGTCTAGTTTCATTTTTTAGCACTTTTTAGCATTGCTATATATTTTTCAACCTCATTGTTATTTGTGCCCCTTTGGATACGTTCATGCTTCAAGTCACTAACACATTTCATTAGACTTTGCTTCGGGCTCTATTTTGTCTGTGATATACTTTTAAAAGTTATTTGTCACTTGGTTTGAGCTCCGAGTTGTATCTTTTGATGTTTTAATAATATTTTATAGCAAGACTTAATCAAGTGTATAAAACTATCTAAATGATTTTATTTGTTTTAAAAAAGATATCGATAGAACTCACAATAATTATGTATCTATAATGGTGTTTTAAGTGTAAATATTCTTAGAAATGCTTTAATAGAAATCTGGTGAACAATTTTTAAATAATTCATGTCAAATGAATGTAAGCTCCGGTTACGATGGTAACCGCATAAACGTTCACCCAGCATTATATCTATTAGCATTTTGATGCGCAAGGTTCCTATTGCTTTTTGTTTAAATATGGACTAACTGTTAAACTGTACCAGGTTCTTTAAATGTCTACTTGTCTGTTCAGTTGCATTGGCAACCGCAAACAAGTCTTTCTAGGGCTATACCTGTCAGCTTTCAGTTGCGCAGTGTTCTCATTGCTTTCATTTATTTCACTTAAGCACAGAGTTATAGTAGAATTACATCAAGTTCTACGATTGTTTGTTTGTCTAACTCATCATATATACATATATTTACACTTTTAATCCACAAACTGTATCATGAGTTATGTCCAAGATTTATTATTTTAGAATCTGTAATCACCATTAATGACAGCATTGCTTCCGACAGTTTGTCAGTTGATCTTGGAAGCTAAGCATTGCTGCTTTAAATATTTAATGAAGTACCTAATCACATAGGGCTTGGTTTTAATTAATTTATGTAATTTATGTAGTATATAAGCACTTTATTGTAGAATCTTCATTTGTCTGATGAAGCGTGGCTGTGACCACGCGAAAGCGCTTACCTCTGAATTATATTCATAAATAAAGAAGAGTTTTTACTTTTGCTACGGCTGCCGACAATTTCTTTGAACTGTGGATTTGGGAAGTTTTTTAAACAGCAACCGCTCATTACTTTAACCACATTGCGGTGAGATCAGGTTTCTGCTTTTCGTATTTTCATAGCAGCAAGGTCCCTGGATTGTAACTTGTTCTGACATGCAATCTGAGACAAAAACACAGGACCTCATCTTCTAGACATCTTCCTAACATCTATACAGAGCATCTGGTTTGATTACAAACCAAAAGGTGCCATCACCAAGTATAAACATTAGAAACGGGTACATAAAAACTATATACCATCCTGCTTCTCAGACATTAAAGTGTCACAAGATCAGAAAGGCGTGATGTACTCACAGACTATAAAAGAAAGTAATGGCTGCCCCCCACCCTCCCACTTTCTAGTCTGTGTTTTTGTTAAAGAAATAATGAACTGTGGAAAGAAAAACAACTCTGGCAAAGACAGGACTCAGTCAACTGCAGAGACAGAATAAGAAAATTACAGAGCCTGTCTGCTGCTAGAGGAAGGTGTGTGTGTGTGTGTGTGTGTGTGTGTGTGTGTGTGTGTGTGTGTGTGTGTGTGTGTGCGTGCGTGCGTGCGTACACACACACACCACAGAGGAATGGATTCAGTTAGTTTGACTTTTATATATTAATTCAAGCTTTTTTCTCCATTCATTCTCAGACTGCAACTAGCTTTCAGGCCGATAAGACTACAGGAGAGCTTTGTTGAAGGACTGCTGTAGTACTGTACACACTGGAAAAGGAATCAAATACTGTGACATTGCGTTTTACTAACTGCAAGACTGGCCAGCTCCTAAAACGTAGTTTCTGTCTCAGTGATGAGAAATGGGATGTGACAGAGAGGGCCATTTAATGAAGTCTCCCTGCAAATTGATGGGACTCAAGCTTTTAGTGGAGCCAGTGCTGATGTGTAATAAATTCTTCTCATTTTTGTGAATTTCCCTGAGAGAGAGTAGATAGAGAATGCAGGAATGTTTCACAGTGTCCTAACCTTTAAAGTTAGAACTTAGGTTAGATTAGAGTTATGAAGATTTTGAGGGCAAGGTTAGTCTGGGTGGAGCTATTTGGTTATTTCAAGTACATCCTGTATCCTAAATTAACATTATAACTCTATCCTTCACATTTAGATTATGGTTGGGGTCAAGCTTATGGTTATCTGGGTGTTGAGGGTTGGTTTCCTCTTAAGAAGACAGTTAAATGAAAATTGAGGCTTATTTCATCCACCTCTATAATCATTAACCTAACTCCATTCCTCAAATTGGCTTCTGAGATACTTTTACTAAAAAAAAAAAAAAAAAAATGCTAGAAAGGAATATTTATTCCAGAAAAGAAGGTTGAAAGAGCTGGACATATATATCACCAGTTAGAAGATAACAGTAGGGGACTTGTACTGGATTACATGGATGCATAAAGTTGTGTGGAATTTTGCTTTTTGGTTGCATAGTCTGACTCAACCCCAAAACTTTGCTAAACTGTGCAACTTGTTGTGTCTTTTGGCTTTTCCCGGTTAGGGGTCGCCACAGCAGAACTCCGGTCCGCTAATGATTGGCAGTAGATTTTTACATGCCAGGTTGCCAGCTCTGATGACAACCTTCAACGAAGGTACGCCCATTCATGCATGTCTCCACACAGAAGACGCTCTAGCTGAGAATCGAACAAGACAACGTCTTACTGTGAGGCGACAATGCTACACTATAACAGTAAATTTAATGTTTTATCATACATGAATTTTTGATCAATCCTTGCCTTTTTTATGTGATGCATCAAGTGAACGGAAATAAATGAAAATGTCCTGTTAATTAATTCTCCACTGAGATGAAATAGCTGTGAGGTTGATAGAATGATCCAGTTATCTAAAGCCTTGGAAGCAGCCCATCAGTACAACCTGCCAAGTATTGGAATTTCTCCATTGCGCTCAGTGTTACCAGCACTTTGTAATGCTTGAGCTTGAAAAATCTAGCTGTACCATGGAGGGGGTTCATATATCCTTTGTCATCACAATCATTCAAAATCTGGAACAGTGATTCATGAAGACAAAAATCCATGGATTGAGAAACTAAGTGTAGAGGACAAAGTAAAAGACAGTGAAAGCAGAATTCACAGAAGCAATCTCCATTTTATCTGGTTTCCAGGGGGTGTGGCAGTCAAAGAATTGTTGTCTTTTTTTGATATATTGGTTTAAACTGTTGCAAGTTCAAATGTGACCAAAGGAAAACTGAGCAAAGTATATCATTTTGGCACTACATCCCTCCTTCTACTGCCCAACCTGGAGATAGTTAGTAAAAATAAGGACTGTTTAACAAAAAAGAACAAGATTCTTAGATTTTTATGGTCACAGTAAAAAAATCGTACCCATAGGGAAGAGCATGTTAGCATGGTAGAAACTGTAAGTTGTGGAAAAGAAAACAAAACACAGGAAATTAATAGAATGCAAAATATATGTTAGTAACAGGTTAATACTTTAAGTTAAGAATACTGGCGTCTAAAAATAAAGTCTAGTCATTCATATGTACATACTGACAGCAAAGCATGAAAGGAAGAAGAGAGCAAAGAAGACATCATCAACCCCCCCTTTTCCCATTTTCTACATGGGGTCGGGGTTTCATGTCAGCTGTTGCCATCTCTTTCACTTCAGTGCCACTTTCCTACCTTATTCAACAGTTACATCCGATTGTCACAGGTCTTCTCTCACACAGCCCATCTATCTTTTTCCTGGAGACCATTGCTTCCTCTTGCCTACTTCCTGTCTGCTACAAATGTTTTCTTTACCAGATTGTCTTCTGCATTTCTGAACATGTGCCCCATCCACTGTAATCTGTTCTGTTTGACTTTCTGTGGAATTGTAGCTACGTTAGCTTCTGCTCTGATGTCCTCATTTTTTTTTTTGTCTGTCCCACAGTTTGCTTCCTATCACCCATCAAAGGTGCTTGATCTCCCTCACCTCTAACTTCCCCATCTGCTTTGCTTTTAATGTCCAGGTTTCTGTACCATACAGTAGTGCTGGTTGCACCATTGTTTTGTACACCTTACTTTTTAGCTTTATTAGCACTCTTTTTGTCTCGCACTATCCTTGACAATGTGTCGTTTGGCTGCTGCCCCTCTGATTTTAGCATCACCCTCCTTATCCAGACTTCCCTTTTCCTCATTCACCAGTTCAAGATGCTTGAAGCTGTTAACTTGCTCCACTAGCTTCCCTTCTGTCTCAATTCTCAGCATCTTCTGACTTCTCCCCATTTGCTGGAATTATAACTGTTTTATCTGTACTCAGTTTCATGCCATGAGCCTTCAGTTTTGCATTCCATTCCCCTTTCCTTTGCTGAAGTTTTTGCTTAGAGTCTGCTTGTAATGCTACATTATCTGCATACAGCGACTTTGTTGATATGTCCCCTTCTATCTATTTGCTAATGTAGTCCATCACCAGTATGAGCAGTAGAGGGCTCAGAGATGAACCTTGATGTAGACCCACTACCACTGAGAACTACACTGTGAGACTGAAGACTGTTTATACTTGAGTTGTTGGGTCCTTGTACATAGTCTGCACTAATGTTTACCAGTGTTTCTGAGACTTTGAACCACTGCAGAACTGCCCATTTCTGCTTTCTTTGGACCATGGCATATGCTTTCTCCAAATCTAGGAACTCTCAGTTGGACTCTTTCTGCATTTCTAACTTTTTCTTAACATTCATGCAGTATGACAGGAATTAGATACCTTTGTACTGCCAACAATTGTGGATGCCCCCTTTGTTCTTGTGCATTGGCACTAGTGTACTTGTTCTCCAGTCATCTGGGATACGCCTTTCTTTCCATACTAATATGAATACTCTGAAGAGCCATTTCTCCCCATGTCACCCAATATCTTGATTATATCTGCTGTGACCTCATCTGAGCCTGACTTAATTTTTCTTAGTGCTGTTTGCTGTCCTTACTTCTTATAGGGTGGGCTCTTCCTTTCCTTTCATCGTAGGCTGTGTTTGGTGCAATATAGCTTCTGTGGGTTTTTCCTCATTCAGAAGCTGCTGGAATAACTCCTTACATTTGATTTTTATGTCCTGCAGACTGGTGAGCAGGTTTTTGCTGGCATCCCTTGTGAAGGGTGTCTAACTCTCTCTATCATAATGTCTTTGCAAACTGATAGTTTCTTTGTGCCATCTACAGAGTGACTTTCCAGAAGCTGGTTGAGTGCCTTTGATGCCTTGCTCTTTGCTACAGCAACTCTTGTCTTAGCCTATTTGTTAGCCAACCAGCATTCCTTCTTAGCCTGGTCCATCTTTTCTGTCTTTCACTTTTTTCTGCACTCCTTCTGTCTTTGATGACTTCCTGGACTTCTGCATTCCTTCAGCTGTTTTCCTTATGTATGTACCGTATTTCCATACCTGTCTTGGCCACACATCTGTTTTATAGTCCTCACACATGCTGTTTTGAGGCACTGACATTCTTCTTCAACCCTATTTCCTTGAACTTCTGTGCTTTCTTTTCAGTCAATTTCCAGGTCTTCATTCTATTCTGTGTTGACCTAAAAGCCTTCTGTATCCACTGCTTGCAGCTGATTGTGACCACAAGTGGTTTATTCTGTGGGCCAGCTGTTTCACTGGAGATGACTGTGCACTCTGTGATTCTACCCCAGTATCCTTTCCCTACTAGGTGGAAGTCTACCTGAGTTGCATGTTGACCACTCTTGTATGTGATCTTGCAACTGTCTCTATTGCTGAACCATATGTTGGTGACCATCAAACCATTTTCCAGAGAGTAGTCTATAATGGCTTCTCCTTCTTTATTCCTGATACGTCACCCATGTGGACTGAGGCTATCCTCATATTGTGTTCCATCTTTCCAGATATGTGCATTCAGTTCGCCCATTATCAACGCCCATTCCTTTTGTCCTGCTTTATCTTGTAGGTCCTACAACTGCTGTCTTGAATGTACTCTGTCCCTCACTATCACAGCTCTGTCATGGGATGTAGGTTGGGATTATGAATAGTGCCCTGTCCTTACACTGGAGTCTGATTGCCATGAGTGTATTATTAATCCTGATGGCTTTTCTTCTTGTCTTTTGAAGCATCTCCTTCACAACAATTCCCTCACCATTTCTAGTCTGTCCTCCTTAGTAGCAGGCTCTGGACCCCAAGCCAGGTGTATTTTCTGGAATGCCAATTCATGGTGTCTCCTGGATACATATAATTTCCAGCATTCTCCTTGTTGTCATGTCATCCACTTCCAAGTTGTGTCATGCCAGTGAACCGACACTGAGTGTAGCAATTCTTAGTTCATGTTTGGCAGGTTAATTGGCTTTAGTTCACCTTTCGCCCAACCGAACTATCCCAGATAACCCGGGCTAGGCAACTGGACACCGGCCAGCCAGTACCTTATTGACACATGGCTGCTGGGCATTATGGCAGACACACGCTGGCCAATAAGGGCATGTACACCCCTCCCATCATTAGCACGGGTCTCTAGCTTAGGTTGGAGTAGGCTGGGTCCTCAACCCACTTGTCACTGGTAAACACCCATGCCTATTTTTAGCTACATCTGTTAACAGAACTGAATTACACAGAGCCATTTTGTACACTGTGGAGAGGCTAGCACTCATTCTATGATTCATGTTCTCCTATCCTGAGGATATTGAGCACCACAGTTGATGCTCAAAGAGGTTGATCAGTACTGCTCTTCCCCCATAGGCACTATCTAGAATTTGTGCTGCTGCCCACAGCAGGAAGAACATATGTGGGGGTATAAAATGTAAAGGGAAGGGG
Source organism: Protopterus annectens (assembly GCF_019279795.1). Lineage (NCBI taxonomy): Eukaryota > Metazoa > Chordata > Ceratodontiformes > Protopteridae > Protopterus > Protopterus annectens. Next base: position 1,379,142,220 of record NC_056732.1, read on the forward strand.
GTTACAGTGAAGAAGAGAAAGAGAGTAGAGCGAGACAACTGGTTCCAGAGGTGAAGGTAGGAAAAGAAAAAGAGGAGGAGTGGAGAAAAACAACATAAGTCTGGGAGTCAATGCAGAAGATAAAACTCTGACCAGTTAAAGAGCTGCTTTGTGTGCTAAGGGTACATTGTTTGAATCCTTCCTCCTTCATTTGCCTGAACAAGTCACTTATCCAGAAAGTGCTTTAGGACAATTGAGAATTTGGAATAGGCTCTGTAATGACCTCCTGGAATCTGTGCATAGTAACTATGTATGAACTTATGAACATGGCAGTAGATGTAAAGAAAAGCAGTAGTTACTAAAAAATATGATGACTGACAGATGTCAACAAAGTGTGGGGGTTAGGTTACACCACAAGGTGTATTACTGCTACTGAGATTATCTAAGCAGATATTCAACTCTGTCTTATAGATCCCAAAATGAGAAGGTTGTCAGTGCTGTAGAGGACATTGTTTGATGCAGGTGGAGCTGTAAGTGAGAAGGCAGTGTGACAAGTAGTTAGAGAGTATTTGGGAACAACGAAGGTGTCTAGACTTTGGAGATTGTTGCAGAGATCTCTGGATGGTAGGTAGTCAGTGAGGGAGGATGTAAGTGAAGGACATTGGTAGAAGTTTAGAACCTTGTATGTTAAAGAAGATAGAATGAATGCACTTTGGTGGACAAAGAGTAGACAGTTAACTTTGGCAGTGATGGTCACATTCGGTGGTTGAACAACAAAGTTGCACTTTTTTTACAATGGCTTGAAGAATGAGTAGATTAGTATTAGTCTGACTTGGTATTGTGAGGCTGCTGTAAGGTATTTTATTTACTTATTTATGTTTACCTGGGCAGTGCACTTATCACAACTGAAATATTTCAGACAGCCCAGGAAAATGTAATCATATTTCTATAGATTGTAGACAAAAATACTACAGTAAAAGAAGAGAGTCATGGTACAACAATGCTTAGGAAATAATAAATATCAGCAAGTACATTGTTTAGATTACTGCCCTAAGAGTGCGGCAAATATCAATATGTGCATTATTTATTTTAATTCCATAAATATACATACATGTGAAGAAATTCAGGTGGAAATGGAGAAAACTGCATAATGTGAAAGGCAGAAGGTAAACAAAGACAAAAACAAGAGAAGGTTTTAACAGAAATATTTAGATAATTATGAAAGAAGATGGTATATGAATAATTACAACAAGATTAAGTATGGGGTGGGGTAATCATATGTAGATGCAGTAAAGTTTTATCAGCTTTCACCCTCCCAAAAATGTGAACTGTATCATTTCATTAAAGTGATGGATGGCCTAAGGGATACATTGTTATGCTGAACAGTGGTTAAACACTGTAGTGTCAAGACAAGTGCTGTTATATTGTAGAATTAAGGATATTAGCATGAGTAGTTTGAAGTGTCATGTTGTATAGTTTTGTAAGTATGTTTGAATTATGTGACACCCAACAGTAAAGATAAAAAAAGACAACAGCAGCACTAGCAAAAATTGTGTGCACTGCTAGTAGCTGAAAACCTTCGAGACACCCTGTGCGGAGGAAACAGGGCTGGCAAGGATATGAGAGAGGTCAGAGCCAGTTCTGAATAGAAAATAATTAAATGTACTTCACAATGGAGTCTTCAGTGTTAACAGTGTGAACCAGTTTGACTTAACCGTCTAATAACAAATATACTACATTTTCAGTGTCACCTTTTTGCTAACACTGGCTATTAATCTGCTGACTTAATTATAATACCATAACATGCTGCAGCAGTTTGAAGCATTTCTCCCAAACAGTGGTCTGTAAAAGCGGATTTTCTACTCAATAAGAATAAACACACACATGACCTACAATGCAGTTGAATTTTGACGGTCTGCATACTTTGCATGTTATTATTCCATATCTGTCATCACATCCAGCATTTCTCTCTTTTTTTTTTCTTTGCAAAGGTTCAATCAGGACTTCTACATATATACTAGATGGTATGTCCATCCTTCTAGTTTCAAATCTATGACTACAACGTTTGCAAATAACTTGGGTTACCAACTTAAAGCAGGCACCTAATGTATGAAAGAGATGGGGCTTAGAAAATATGGTTAAAATATAGATCTTCCCAAAATCTACAATACTTTAAATAACTACATAACTGTACTAAAAGATAGATTATCACAGACAAGATAATCTACTTCATTAACCCCTTACTAAATCAGTTTTACAACTCTAAAAAAAAATCTGGTTTCCTGTTATTAATATATTCCACCCTGGAACATCCACAACTCTTAATCCTGCCCTAAGTAACACTCCGTCTGAAATAGCAGCTCAGTTTAACACACACTTTATAGAAAGCATCGAAGCCCTTAGTAAAGATTTTCCTCCTAATAATTCTGACATGCCCTCTCCATAGACAGAAAACACCTGTTTCACCCTAAAATCCATCCCAGCATCCTACATCAAAGTGCTACTTATTAAACTGAAACCCTGTTCTCCTTCAGTAGATAATCTGCCAGTAGAGTACCTTAAGCTGGCTGCCATTTCCATAGCCCATTCTGTATCTCTTCTAATTAAAAGGTCTATCAAGGAATCATACATTCCTTCTCTATGGAAAAAATTCTTCATCATTCTCCTTCGTAAAGGAGGAACCTCATCTGATGCAACCAGTTTCAGAGCTATCACCATATTATCCCCTTTATCAAAAATTCTGGAGAAGTGCATTCACAAGCAACTTCTTCAACATATTCTTCAGGAAAAGCTGCTGACCTCCACACAGAATGGATTTAGACACACCCATAGCAGTACCGCGGCCTTATTAACGTTCACAGATACTATTAAGAAAGCCAGAGAAGAAGGCAAACTTGTTTCCATCTGTATTCCTTGATCTCTCTAAAGCTTTTGATCTAGTCTTTCACTAAACTCCTCTACCAACTGTCTACCCCCAGGCTATCACAACCCATACTTTTGTGGTTTAACAACTGCTTAACCAGTAGATACCAGTTTGTTAAATGGCTCTCCACATTTTCTCCCTTCCCTGCTGCTAATATTGGCATACCACAAGGCTACATCCTCTGCCCTCTACTCTTTAATATATATTATTCACTAACAATTTACATAAATCCTCTTGGCAAGCTTCCCTCATGCAGTATGCTTATGATTCTACCCCAGTTTGCACTTCTGACAACCTAACACATCTTCAGAGAATTACTCAAGAAGCCTTTAACTCTTTTGAATATTGGCTACAGGATAATCACCTGTTACTAAATACCCCCCCCCCCCAAAAAAAAAAAAAAAAACTAAAATACTTTGCTTTTTTCCAAAATTCCATTTCCATTGGAAAAAAAAAAAACTTTAAAACTTCTTCCTTAAATAATACCATGATTGAAGTTACACCACATACAAAACTACTTGGCATGATGGTCGAGAAGAGTCTTAAATTCAATTTACATATCCACAACAGCATTAAGAAAACCCATCAAAAACTAGGCACTGTACATAGAATAAAGAAATGCCTTTCAGACTCTGCCAAGTAACTCTAGCTACCACTTACCTCTTACATTCTCTCTAGTAGAGAACCCCTATCATAACCAGCCTACAAGCCTCCCTTATTTCTAAACTTGAGCTATTTGTGCTATAACAAAGTTGCCAGCTTTGCTTGTAACAAACCTTACTGGAGCCACAACTGTTTAGCACTGAAAACATTTTACTGGCTTGAGCTTCCTCACCAACTATTTTATACTTGGCTCACCTTAACCCATAAAATTACCCATACCCCATATGCTTGAATGGCAATTACACCATCGTACTTTTTGCTTACTAAATTATCCCCTTTAGTTAAATAATACATTGCTTATCATCTACAAACCACAAAGGGCTGCTGGGGTCACTCTGTATTCCAGTTGTGTAGCTAGAACTTGGAATAAAATTCCTATATTAATTAGTTCTATCACACACCTTCTTCTTTTCAAACCTTTACTTAAAAAAATACTTTTTCTCTACCTCGTGGCTTTATCCCTTCTCCTCATCTGGGAAATGTCTGTCTAACACCCCTCATCACATTTCTTATACCTCTCTTCAAATCACTAAATCACTTAACCTGCTTATATCATTCTAATATCTCACTTTATTGTACTTCTAAACCTTCTTCTAATTAGCACAACCAAATTACTATTCCATTACTACTTTTCTATTAACACTCAAACTTGCTTATCTCCTCTAATACCTTAATCTGTGTCTTAAATTAGTCCTACCTATCTTATACACCCCTATTCTATTTGTAACACGTCAGTACAATACTTTAAAATTAATGTTTGTGAATATCAATACAACTTTTTTATACTGACTATTATGCTATGTATTTACTGAAACTGCATCATAAAATGTATTATTGTAAATATTGATTGTATTAAATATGATACCTTGGAGTTTTTCTCCCAGGGCCTCTGCTAAAAAAGGGCAACCATGCCCTATTGGACTTTCCTGGTAAACAAATGTCAATAAATAAATAAATAACTTACTCATTGTTTCAGTCCTGTATTACCTGTCATTTATTTATTTATTTTGAATTTGTTAACTAGGATAGTCTGTCTGGGCACAGCATTCCTTTTCACAGGAGTCCTGGGGAGTAAAGCTTCATAGATACAGAGATTTCATGTCATACAAATTAATATTGTTGAGTAAAAACAATGCTACAGTTTTCTTTATGTATACAAAACTCTAGGCTAGACAAGTAGGGCAATTAGATGTTATTGATAGTTAAGTGAAAGTAACAATTTAACAACTGAAGAAACTCTTTTCAAGAGAACATTCATGTCATTCAAGTATAGTAGTATGGTATAAGATACGAATGCAGCAGATTTTATTTGTGAACAGAACATAGGTGAAGATAGTAGAGTATGGAAAAATAAGTTTTAACTTGTTATATGACTGTATTAGTCAGGAAGTGAACAGGGGCAGAGCCATGATTGCTGCTGATGTTGTTTCAGATTTTTCTTAAAGGATTGATAGTTGTTGTGTAGTCTAAAGTGATGGGATAGTGAATTCCATATTTTTGTAACTTAGAAACAGGGCATCTCCTGCAGTATTTTTAGATTTTGTTAAACTGAGTGGCAATTTGTCCTGGGAGCATAAGAATTTCTTTAGCTGGCAGTACTCAACCATGTTTCTTAGAGCAGGACATTTAATAGGTGTAAATTAATTTATGTATTACAAGTAGCTGAGAATAGTGGAGACATTTTTCATTTTTGGGGTTTTTTGCAGTTTAGTAAAGATTTGAGTTGTATGTTGCAATGTTGGAAGCAGATGGTTCTTTGCAGTTTTGTGTTGCTGAGGTAGTGAGATATGTCTTAGATCTGTAAAGCAGGCCAAGTTTTTTTTAACCACTGTTTGTATGTGGTAATCAAATTTAATAGTATCATCTCTTGTGACCCCTAGAAGCTTTGTATGTGATACTAGTTTGTATTGTTAGAAAAGGTGATGTTAAAGAGAGTTTTGCTTTGTGATTGTGATTTAGTATTAAAAAGGAGACATTTAGTCTTTTTGACTTGATAGAGGTGACTGCGTCTTGAATTAATTATCTCAACTGAGGTAAAGTAGGTGCAGCACAGATGTTAGTGGAGTCATCTATGTACTGATTAAGATTACATGCTCTGTGGCTAAGCAAAGTCATTACTAAAGACACTGAAGAGGATCAGGCCAAGTATAGAACCTTGGGGTACTCCAATAGTCACTGGTAAGACATTAAAGAGCATTTGTTTTGACATTTTACTGCTTGAAATCTGTTCTTTAGGTAACTGGGAAATCAGGAAAGAGAGGGGTGAGAAATCCCAAGGGAAGAGAGTTTTTGCAGAAGTTCAGAGTGGCATACTGTGTTAAATGCCTTTGGCAGATCAAGAAAGGCTAAGAAAACCATATTACCAGTTTTGAACAGTTTGCTGATGTTTTTTCTGTACTGTAGTTGTGTGGTTGAGGTACAGTGGCATGGACGGAAACCATGCTGTGTCTGGGAAAGAAGATAACTGTCGGTAAGGTACTTAAAGTAGTTGTTTGTATACACATTTTTTGTATTTTAGATATAGGAGGCAATATAGTTATTTGCTAATATTGGAGCTCCTCCTTTATGTTATAGTATTGTAAAGGCTTTGTCCAGATGTGTGGAACATAACACTTTTGGATGATGTATTAATTAGGATTGATAATGGCTATCCAATTGCTTTAGAGGCAAATTTTAGATATTCCTGGGGCAGGCTGTCAGTGGATAGATTGTAGTTTTTATCTTAACCATAATTTTTTTAATAGTTGAAGCTGGGATAGGTTGCAGGGAGAAATAACTAACCTAAGAGTTTGGTTGGGGAAGGGGTCTGGGTTATGTTTTAGTACTAGCTTTGCACTTAGAAGTGATACCTGCTATGAAGTAGTAGTTAAACTCATTGGCTGTCTTGGGGAATTTTCTGGTGATGGACTGATTTGAAAGTGAGCCCTGGGCTTTTTATAATGGAAATCCAGAATTTCTTGGAGTTATTTTTGTGGGTTGACTGCAGACTCTTGTTTTGCTTTGTTTGTGAGATGTCTACAGTGTTGGAAGTTAGCTTGGATTTTATGAGCTAGCCGTATCTTCCATGCTTTATCATGTTTTATCATATGCTGTTCTTTTTTTTAGTGTTTGTCAGGGAGCAGGGTTTATTTTAAAGGTTTTATTGAATTGTAGGGTGGTGTCTTCTAGTGATAAAAGTTTTAATGTGGACCAGTTAAGTTAACTTTAGCTCAGTTATGAAATCTTAGATGTTTAATTTGGTTAAGTTATGGATTAGGTTGTAGTGGTAAGATTTTGGTGGATGAGTAAGGAGCCTGATTGCATGGGTTCTTAGGTGGTCACTGAGGATGTCTGGTAGAGTACCAGTGGAAGGGATGTTATGGGGGGATGTCTGGTAGAGTTCCAGTGGAAGGGATGTTATGGGGGTGTAAAATTAGAATCCAGTGTATTATGGATGTTGTAACAGGATTTATTATACCCTGTAGAATTGTTTATGACTTGTCTGGTGCTGTAGCGATTAATATATATTTGTGGGTTATCAGTTGTAATTTAGGACCAGTCTATGAATAAGTCTCTTTAGACTAGGGTTTCTTGTGATTTATTGTCTGAGGCCCAGTTTGATACGTCTTCCACAGTGGAGACATTGTTGCCTGGCAGGATGTATGCATCAATGATACATAGGCTCTTGTGTGAATTTAACTTTCGCAATGATAATGAGAAGTTTTGCGTTATGAAATAGGGGTATTTTTGTTATAGCTATGGTAAATGATGGCTGTTTTTCTATCAGTTCTGAGGTTGTTATAATCTGGAGGTAGGATTTAATTATCTGTAATATCTGGTTTTAGCCTTGTTTCTGTGATTATAAGGATGTCAGGCCTGTGTTTTTCAGTAAATGCATACAACTCTGCAACTTTATTGCAAATACTGCTTAAGTTTATGTTAATGAATTTCAGTCCAGTGAAGTTGCTTGGGGAGTTTGTGGTGGTTGGGTCAGGGTTTGAGTGCATATCATGTGAGACTTAATGTCAGTAGTTTGTTTATTTGGGGATAGCTACTTATTTCTTGGCTTTGTTTTTTATTTGTAATGTGTAGGTTAATTTGGTCTTAGTAGCAGATGTGAATCCAAAAAGTTGAGAGTGAGAAATGTTGAAAAGACTGTGAGGTATAGTAATGTTGGGGCAGGTAAACTTAATTTAAGGGGTTGTATTTTTTATTGTTGTTGACAAAGTTATTATGTAGAGTGTGATATGAAGTGAGGTTGGAGTGTAAGAATAGCAGACATATCTGAAGTATCTGTAGTAATGTGGTTTGTGGTAAACATGATTAAAGGGAGGAGAAATAGCAGAGGTGAGTAGTGTTTATTGAGTGGAATGTGATTGGACAGGGGAATATTGGTTGTGAAAGGTGGTTGAAGGACTCTCTATGGCAGAGTTATGGGAATATAAGTGTAGAGTAGGAGGGGTGGGAATTGGGGGTTAGGGTTGGGGAGCAGAGGGAAACTGAATGGAGCAGTTGTTGCATGCCCTTGGGAGTGCTCCCTTACACTAGCATTAAAAAAAAAAAAACAGTCAAATTCCATATCCAACAAAAGGTAAGTCTACTTCTTGGAGAGAGATTAATTATTCTGTCATTAAGCACCTTCCTTTTGAGCTTTTTATCGTGGAAAAGGACTTGTTTGAAAGGAGCAGTATTTCCTGCACAAGGGATTTGCTGTATTTTCTAGTGTAACATACCGAACTTTAGTGATTCCTCATTGTTGTTCTTTCATGTAGTTATAAATGGATATAGGGCTTGAGAATTTATTTTAGATGTCTTTTGCATGTAAAGGTGCAATGGGGATGTTTAGCCTGAGCACGTATGTTCAACAAGTTCTCCTCCAACCATATTTGTTGCTTTCTGCCTAAATGCAAACTTCAAATGTAATTCCTAACACCTGTTTCCAAAGACATTCCTTGCTGTCAGCGTAGTAAATGGGTGATAAGTTTACATTTACAAAGGACAGGAGTAATCCTTACATTTAAAGATGATCTGCCTGTGGGTTGATTTAAAGAAACACCTGCACAGACCACTAATACTTCTTTTATCTTGGGATAGGTTAGGCACTTTTAGATGATCTCAAATTGTTTGGCTTCGCAGTTGCTTGGGTATTTAAAATGTAACTTCCTGTTTGCCGACGTAAAGAAACGTAAATCCCTCCCTCCACTTGTTACACTTATTTAGTCTTAACTTTTACTGCCTTCAAGTCATGTCTAATACTGCTTTTACTTTCAGAGCTGCTTGGTTTCTTTTTTTTCTGAGAAGCTCTATATTTGGAAATCCTTAGATAAAAAGGTTAAGGAGGAAGACTTTGAGTACACTTCTATTCATGCCTTTTAACAATTAGTTATGAAAAGAGGGTTGTTCAAAGTGAACAGACCTCCTGGACTGTAACATCAACTTTTTGGGGGAGATATAGGGGGTATATCTCTGTTTGGGCCTTATAAATACAGTCCCCTGCTAAATTTCAAGTAAGTGGCTTGGGTATAGTAACTTCATTGCATCTGTTATTGTTTTGTTCTGTTTTCACCCTGAGTCCTGAAACAACCTAATATTATCAGCTAAAATGTTAATAATTACATTATTTTGCATTTTACTGGAAATTGCTTCTGACAGCCATATTTAATAGGTTACAGTGTATTTATTTACTGGTATTTGTTTACCAAGATAGTCTGACTGAGCAGTGCCCTTTTTCACTGGAAGCCAGGGGAGAAAATCTCCACTATGTAGATATCATTAACATCACTTGCATTCAGTTTCATTCGTTAAGCAGCAGTTCCATTATTCAGACATCCTTGACATCAGTTGCATTGTTTACAAACAGTTTCAGCACAGTTTCAATTAAAAATGATAGTTACATGGCTGCAATGGATAACAGGTCTGACTATGAATCATGACTTTAGGTTCTACTCCTTCCTGTCTTGGGTGACACATTCACCCTCTAAATAAGTGGACCCAATAGTGAGAGATTTGGGTACTCAGATAGATAGTAATCCGAACTTTGACCAGCATGTGTCCACAGTGATGTGGAAATCCTTTTGTGTGGCTCAGCTTATAAGTAAGGGCATGGCATCCAGATCTAAAGATGTCATAGTACCACTGTACTCGGCCCTCATCAGACCAGTAATCTAGTACAATGCACTCTTTGTCATGTACCTCACCAGGCACTTTCAACATTTGGAGCATCCTCGGAGGTTTCTCACCCAAAAAATACAGGGTATAACCAACATGTCATATGCGGACTGATTAAAAGCCCTATCACTGTACTCCTTTTACTACTGATTACTGAGGGATGATCTATGCCTGACCTACAATGCAGTCTCTGACCCAGCCCTGATGGAAGTGGTGCTTATTCAAAAAAAATATCTGCATGAGTAACTCACAAGGATCTAAACCTAGTCTCAGAAAGAAATAGATCATGCTGGAGAGACGGATATATGTCCCAGAGATTGCCCGTCCTCTGGAATAGGCTTTCTATTCAAGTGAAGCAGAGCCTTTCCCTGACCATCTCCAAGCACAGTCTGGACTAATGGATGGGATGTAAGTTCACTCCTGGGGTGGCACCCATGTCCCTTATGGCCAGAGACAGTCAAAACCCCACTTGCTGACCCTTGGTATCTTCCCGTAGAGATACCAAATTGTGTAAAATCGGAGTAAAACTGTTTAGGCTTGTAAGGGTTCTTGAACCATTTACCTAGTGATCTCCTGTGAACCTATGATGATTGAGTTAGAGCAGTCCAAAGAAAGGAAGGAGGGGAGGAGGCATAAGGAAAATAAAGCAGATGAGATGATAGAATAGGGTATGGTTGTGGTAACAATAAGTTAAGGTTCGTGCAGCAGAGAATTGTGGCATGAATTCATATAGCTATATTAGTACCACTTTAACCAGGGGTGGTGCATGTGCAGAGCCATTTATCTATATCAGGTGTTGCTTCAGTTAGCATTTAAAGACTTTCAGGTTTCAAACTGTTTTTAAGTGGAATGGGATGGTATTCCAGCTTTTAGCTGTGCAGTGTGAATACAGGGAGTATCCTGTAGTGTTGTTAGGTTTAATTATGGAGAGTAACGATTTGTCAGTGGAGCACAGAGGTCTCTTAGTAATGTAAGGTTGAATGATGGAGTGAAGACATAAGAATTGTTCAGGGTTATGTAATAGTTTGAAGGAAGTAATTAATTATGAGTACAGTAGAGAATTTATATATACAGGTTTACTTTGAAAATGTCGAAACCTAAAGTCTTGGAAAATCAAAGTATTGAGACAATAATCTTGAAAGACCAAAACACTGAAGACCACAGTAATAGCTTCCTGGACTTGCACCCCTGCAGTGCCCATGGTAGCACTTGTTCCTGGATTCACAATTGCCGGAGATTCACTATTCAAGCTTTTTTTATATATATAAACTTATATAGAGATTCAGTATTTAAGATTTCTTGATATTGGTGGCCTTCATAGTATTGGTCTCTTAATATTAGATATGAAGATTTTGATTTTCAACATTGTGTTTCAAAATTTTTATAGTAAAATGTGAATATAATATATTAGTATATATATATATATATATATATATATATATACACATAGAGAGAGAGAAAGAGAGTAGGATAAGTACAGATGTATAGGTATATATAAGTAGATGTAATAGAGATACATATACACACACACACACACACACATATATATATATATATATATATATATATATATATATATAAAACATTTATATATACATATATACAGCCACTCGTGCACGAGCACACACACTCATATGTGTTTGTGTGTTTGAATGTTAAATTTTTTTCATCTATCCCAATTAATTGGATATCCACTTCATCATGTATGCACTCCATTGAAAGTCACATGATTACAAAAACACAAATGCAGGTAATACAAATGGCTAATGCAGTAAAGCAGTTAACACAAAGTATTAAGGCTGTAAGCTGTTAATGAACTGTTCCATATAGTCTAGTGTTTAATTCTGTCAATCTTCATTTGCCTGCTGAGCGACTCTGAGCAATTCACTTAACCAGACAGTGCTGTGGTGTAGTTGTAATTGGGATAGGCTCCTCAACTGCTTTCTGCATGGTATGTCTGGTAACTACATATTTAGCATTCCTTTTGCGATGATGTGTTCTTAAGTAGTAGAATGCCATAAGAAGTATTTTACGCAGAGGGGTTTAATTCCTATGCCTTCTTACCTATACATACTAACTACACAGTCACACAACTGTAACCAAAGAGAAATCTCCACTGCTGTGCCATAGTCACCTGAGTGTGAGTCAGCTATAGCACAACTGGACAAATGTGATGCTGTGATGCTGATGCAATGTGATACCTGGCCAACCTCTTAACAAGCTGCATGGTGTACGTAAATATATATATATCTTTTTATGTGTGTGTATATATATATATATATATATATATATATATATATATATATATATTTATATTTGTGGGTATTACTAGTAAGAACTAGATCTTCGTATATTGTCGCATGTTAAAATAAAACATTTTTGTCCTTTTTTTTCTCTTTTTCAGGGTTGCTTGGCTCCAGTAAAGGTTATCATACCAAAGGGCTCAATCCTTGATCCATCTGCTAAGGCAGCAGTGGTTGGGGGAAATGTCCTTACTTCTCAGCGTTTAGTAGATGTGATTTTTAAGGCTTTTGGGGTTTGTGCTGCTTCCCAGGTAATTTATGTACATGTATATATATTTTATTTTCATTGCAACAATTCAACATTATTCAAGATTGAATTCTGAACATAGTAGCTCAATGAATGCATTTGAAAACTGTATACAGTTTTAAATACTAGAGCGCTGGAAGAAGCGTGACTGAATAAGCATGGTTTAGAGAAATAATACAAGCACAGTGAAAACAATGGGATGCAGGTAATATGAGTGTCAGTATAGTAATTCCTAGATTCCAAAGAAGGTGGAGTATGTTAGATAAATGTAAATGCCCTGAGCAGTCTTTTACGATTTTGGAATGAAGAGATTTTTAGTATAGAAGGTGATATGGAACTGAGTGGTTGGAGAAGAAGTTAGTAAGTTAAAAAGTAGCATGAGTTATGCAGAAGTATTTCTTTACATAGATGTGGTAAATGTTCATAGGTTCATAGATTAGTACTAGTCTAACTGCCCTTGTGAGCCATTTTAAGCCTAGCCAATTACCCTTGTGAGGCATTTTAAACCTAGCCAATTACCCTGTGAGAACATACTTCTTGTGGAGTGCACAGGCAAAATGGTGTAATGATTTTTAAAAAAGCTTGAGAAAAGTACATGGAGCTGGGATGAAAAGGGACAGTTAAGAAAGCTACATGTCAGTGATTGAGAGTATGCAATTTATTTATTTATCTTTTGTTGATCAGATTAGTCCGACTAGGTTAGTGGCTTCTTTTCAGGGGTGATCAAATGTGGTATTCATACTGACTAAAGGAAATTTGGCCAGGGCATCAGGTGAACTTCCCCTACTCTTTTTTTGATAAGTACCATGGGATCTTTTATACCCATCTGAGCTCCTACCAACTCAAGCAGGTGGCACCTTGGTTTAACATGCCCCCCCAACGCTGCACTGCAGTGTTAGCAGTATGAAAATGAATCCAGTTACCTGGAGTGTGAATAGAAACCACAGCCTTCTGGTCTTCAAGCAGCAACGAGGAGCTGGCTACCTGTTGAGCCACTGACACTGACTAATGAATTTAATTTCTTGGTAGAAGCTATGGGTCAACCATGATTGAGTTTATATCTGTTTGCAGTCAGAAGACTTCTTTTGAGATCTAAGTACTGCAAAACAGGTATACCATTAAAATGGCAAGTCATTATTACAGAACTGACATGCTAATTTATTTATTGACTTGTACAAAAATGAATAATTAACACAACTGTCATAACTGTGGAACAGACTGTCAGCAAAATATTAGTTGGAAAAAAGTTTTATTGTCATGATTATTGTAGAAAACTGTTAGCATTTTTATCTTATGGCTTTGTAGGGACTACAGACTACTTACTAATTTACATTTAAATGCTAGATCAGTCACATCAAGTCATTCAGTTTACGTACAGCTGAATCGTGTAATTGACTTTTTCATATTTAGAGATATAGTTTATCTGGGACTGAACAAGAATAGAGCCAGATTTTTGCAGGGGCGGCTCGTGCTATCGGTCTGCCGGACTGCAGCCCTCCCACCTAGAAAAACACAAAAGAACAATTTTTAAAACTAAAAAACAAAACTGAAAAAAAAAAAAAAAAAAAAGCACGAGTTCCGACTCCTCTGTGCATGCACAGAGGCATTTGAAGCCCTCAGACTGCCTTTATCAGCAGTCCGGATAGAGAAAGACAGGTACCCACAATCATTGCTGCAAGTGCACCCAGGAATCAGTGCGGTGACGACCGCACAGAAGAGGAGGTCCAGACTGCTTCGGCTGCAGGCAGACCCAATGAAGAGAGAGGTGAGCTGGCAGACCCAATGAGAGATTGAGGACTGAGAGAGTTGAGCTGCTCTCGCGGGGCATATTGCGCGGACGGGTTTGGTCGCTGGATTGCTCCGTTTTGGTCGCTGGCTGGATTGGCTTCATTTAGGAGGTAGGTCACTGGATTGCTCCGTTTTGGTCATTGGCTGGATTGGCTTCATTTAGGAGGTAGGTGCCTGGTCACTGGATTGGCTTCATTTAGGAGGTAGGTGTGTGTGTGTGTGTGTGTGTGTGTGTGTGTGTGTGTGTGTGTGTGTGTGTGTGTCCAAACTAGGTAGAGACAGACATACATAAAGATGTTCGGAAATCTTGATGTTTCAAGTAATGTGTCTTGTCACCTTATTTACACTAGTCTTTCTTGGGTGCATGTCATGAGTTTATATAAACTAATGTTAAGAAATAAAAACTGCAATACATTTTCAGCAGTACAAATTGTTTCAGAATAGTGGGCGATAGTCATAGTCAAGTCACAGATAGTTGTTCTGGTTTGCAAATTGGCAGCTAGCTTAGCAGAAAGTTAAATATAGATATCTAGATAGCCAAAGAGCTAGCTAGCTGCATGGATAGCCAGAGAGACACAGGAAAGTGAGATCTATAGGTGGTTACTGTCTTGTGTGTGAAGACTCAGTCAACCCGCATGCACACGGTGACTAACGCAAATCCTCTCACCCCCCCCCCCCCAATAATAAATGTTTTTTCCTCATGGCTTGTTTGTTTCATTGCCCGGACAATGATTGCAGTTTATGAAGTTCTAACAGGTTTTTGTCAGGAAGATCTCTCACACTGCAAGGCAGCCTGGCGTGACGGATTAAACATCAACTAGTTAAATAAAAATTAATTTCAACTGCCTATTAACTTCTAATGTCATCTTGTTTATAAGTAACGAACTGATTACAGGATTAACACATCAGAGAGACGTCTTTTATAGGTTTGCCTATATATTTGCAGATAGACTTCAATAAAAAAATATATAATTAACGGGCTTCACTTAGTTTGTCGTTTGTGAACTTCTTTTGTCATGTTAATGTGTTTCCTAATAATAATTATAACATTTTCATTAAGAAACGAAAAAAAACATTTATTTTATTTTAGTTTTGTTATCGTTACTTTGAATTTCTCGAGGCTTTTAACTGTCCCCAGTTTGGTGTGTGTGCGTTTCCCTGAAGTGTCTTTTCTGACCTCATCGCAGTTGCTAGTTTGTTATTATTCTGTGTTAGATGCTCCAGCATCAACAAGGAAACACACCCAGCAGCCCCAAAATCAACAGCGTTGCTGTTTATGCAAAAGTATTTTGTATTATTTTGCCATTTAATGTCTTTTCAAGCGAGTCGTCTTCTTAAGCCCACTGAAAGTTCTCTAAAACTTAAGTTGTCTATGTTGTTCATCCTGAAAACACAGTTTCTACAGGACCATGTCATTGCAAAAGTTTTATTTATAACCATAGCGATTATTGTTTTTGTTTAACAGTTAAAAGTCTGGGACCCTTACAGCCTTAAGTATGACTGGGCTATCTCCAGAATCTCTGACTTCCTCCAAGCTCCCAAAACGTATTTGTTGGTTAGGTACACTAAGTTGCCCATGTCCATAGTACATTATGCTCTTGTCCTGTTTATACACACACACACACACACACACACACACACACACACACACACACACACACACACACACACACACACACACACACAACACCCACAGACTGCATAGCTCTTAACTGTCCAGATTTTTGCAGAATGTCCAGATTTTTGACTCATATTTTTGGTCCATTTCTCTTAAAGTTGTAGTTTTTCTGACAAATCATTGACAAGTAATTGAGAACTGAAGTCAGAAAATAATGGCAGACATTCGATTTCCAGACCCTCCAGGAAATGTATGCTAACGTAAAACCTATTATTCTATTAACCTTCTAATTTTGTAAGCGCAGTACTTAAAAAGTGTCCCTATTTTGGGGCCTTTGCCCCCCCCTAATTATTTGTGGCTTTGTCCAGATTTCTTGCCGGAAACATGCATGCACAACATTTGGGAATAACGTTTACATTTTAGATTTTCTGCTTCACTTAAATGTGCGGCTTATTTTATCAAGATTTAATTAAAAGAATAAAAGTATAAGTTTTACAAATGGTGTAAAAAATTGTGAAATATAATATGTTCTGATGGAGTAACTGTACTTCTGTGCTCGAATATTAATAAGTAAATGGTGCCTGGATGTATTAGGTGTGTATTTCTGAGAAGTGCAGTGTACTCCATTTTCCTTTTACTACAGGGTAAGCCAATTGGCCACTCACTGGTACTGCAGCAAGCAATCTATAGTTTCACTGTAAACCTCCATCTCTAACTTGTACAATTCTATTAGTCATCCACAGTTTTAAGCAATGTATCTTGATCTTGTTTGCTTTTCATTTTTTACTTTGATCATGTTTTCCCCATGAAACAAGTAGATGTCAGGCAGCAGGTCTTTTTTGGATAAGAAACATTTTTACAAGTGGGGGCATCACAGAGATTGCTACTTTCAGCATGTTACTTGGTACTTTAATAAAGCTGAATACAAATTATAATGCAGTGCAAGGAGAAGTGGTTTGAGTTGAGTGCTGCATGTTTTTCTTATACTTGACTTTGACTGGCATTCCAGTAATGTATTTAAAAAGTAATTTATTTTTTCATGCCTCACAACCTTTTTGTTTCCATCTAGATATTAAGTAAGCTGTCAAGCAGCCAAAGCATTGAAATATTTTTATTCTTTTACACTTCATTTGTCTTGATTGGACTCTCATAATGAGGGTTTGGCACCCAGGGCAGCATATTTAATTAAAGTTTAGTTTTTGTGGTTTTGAGCATAGCTCCTCCCCTTTCTAGTTGTCCACACCCCTTCCCATTGACCCCACCCATTCAGCTATCTCCTGCAGTCCCCCTTTGATTTGAAGTCACCAGCCACCACTGGATTTTTGCTAGGAAGTCTTTCGGAATGGTTTTAAAGGACTGGTGGGAGGGTATTGACCAGATGGTTCAGATAATGATTTACAAGCCTTAGCAACCTGGTATGAGTGCAGACCCTGCCCAGGAGATTTAATAGGGTTGTGGACTGAGAGGAGTTTTTGGTCATTGGATTGTAATGAACGATTGGAAATATATTCGTGTAGGATGGTATTTATTTCTGTACAAGCAGATAAATGCTGGATAATCTTATAGTTGATGTGTTTATGATAGTTGATAGGGTAGTTCTAATGAATTTAGATGTTTTGGTGCTATACAGTCATGGGTTATTTGCTGCAGATTTAGCCACTTTATTATAGCATTTTTGAAGTTTTGCTTTTTGCGATGCCTGGAGTTTAGTAAGGATGGAGCACCATAAACTAATGAGGGAATGAGTAAGAAGTGGTGTGTGTAGTTTTTAGTTGCATCAATGAGACTTTTTGGCTCTGTAAAGCATCCCTAGTTTTTGGTGATTTTTTTATGCAATTTGGGTTACTCAGGCCAAATTTAAGATCATCTTCCACTATCATCCCTAGTAATTTGTTATGAGAAGTAACTTCAGTGGTTGTGTTATAAGAGAAAAGATTTAAAATTTTGATATGATGTTTTTTTCCATCTGGATTCAACTGTGGGTTATCATATCAGAGACTGGCCATACTCCAAAAACTTCAGCCTGCTGAACTCTGCCTCTTTACCCATAATTCCCTCCTCAGCTAAAATTATTTCAGATCCTGTTTGCCTCCATTACTGAACAGTAGATTGGTCGATTGCTCTGTGAGAGTGTATCCTTTACTGCAGTTTTTTGAGTGTAGTTTGGCTTATTCACATGGCCTCTACCATACTTTTTGTATTTTTCTAATTGTTGGTATAGGGTTTCTTGTAGTTAAGTAGCATATGTTTTTAAGGTTAGGTATGCTGGTCTTGTTGGTGGGCTTTTCACTCGTGGTGTGATTAGATTGTTATTAGTATTTGTTTGCTGTATCTGAGATGCTAGATTTCTTTGGCCTTAGCCATATGGAGAAGGGTTTTAAGAAGTGAGTAGCTTGTGGAAGGAGCTTAGTATGGTGGAACCAATTTCTAAGAAACTGGCTAGAGACTCTGTCTCACTGGTTGAATTCAGATGGAAAAGACAACATTGATTATGAAAGCTATGTACTTACCATAATGACAGATCTGTGTTGTCTCTCTCAGTTTGGTTCAACTTTCTGTTCCTCCAGCCCCTGCTTTGGAGGCAAGTTTCTCTATCATAGGACGACAGAGTCAGGGAGGTTCATTTTCCTTCTTTGTTGGGATCCTTAGTATTTATTTTATTTTTTATTTTACATTTGTTGACCAGACTGGTCTAACTGGATATATGTCCATTTTCAGTAGAGGCCCGGGGAGAAAAGCTTCACATAAGCAAAATTTTAGCATCTTCAGGTACAGATAAGTAATATTAGCAACTTTAGGTACAGAACTAGTTAAGGTGAAGAATACAAATGTTATATAGCAACATAGCAATTTTAAAGTAGCAGATAATAAGAAAGAGAAAAAAATAATTATAAGTAGCACGTAATAAGAAAAAGAAGTGAAAACACACATAACAAATATAGCAGCTTCAGGTCCAGGAGTATTTAACAGTGTGTGATCCAGTTGATCCTATAGTAGCATAGCAACTTTAAAGTGACATTTAATAAGAAAGATAAAGATTTCCTGTATAGGTATCTATATGTGAAAACAAGTTCACACTGTAAAATGTAAACTATACGAGTACATACATTGAAGTGGATCCTATGTAAGAGAAAGTTGTAAAGACTGAATTAGCTTAGCTGGGTCTACTCTCAGAGGCATAGAGAGATGGAATTCAATAGCAAATGGTTATATAGGTAGAAGTCAGACAAAGTGGGGGTTTGATTAATCTAGGTTACTACATGGGCATAACCAGTGGTTATTAAGGTATTCTCTAAGTTGTTTTTTCAACAGTTTCACTGAGGAGAGATAAGAGTTCCTTGGGAAGCAGGTTCCAGGATTTGCCCACAGTGTTGGAGAACAGTGAATCCCCAGCCTTATTTTTGGATTTAACTGTAGATACTAGTACTTTATTGGCTGAGTGAAGGGTTGTCAAATTACTGTAGGGGGTTAGAAGGCTAGTAAGTACTGGAGTATTTTTTGGAAGATAGAGGATCTTATGGGCAATAATACGTTTTTGAATCTGAAGTTGATTATGTAGTTCCAGCCAACCTAGTTGCTTTAGATTTTGACAGTGGTGAGTCCTAAATGAGGATGCAGAAGCAAATTTGTCAATATTGTTGTAGGTGGTAGCTAGTTTGTTAAGGTTTTTTTTTTTGATAGGTTAGTATAAATGGGAAAGGCGTAGAGGAAGGTGGAAATTAGATGGGTATGGGCAATAGTTGTTCTAGCTGTAGGAGTAAGGAAGGGTTTAATCCTGTAGAGGGAGCCTAATTTTCTGTTAACTGATTTTATTGTTGTGTTAATATGTGTGTCAAAGTTAAGGATCATGGTCAGCTTGGTAGTTGGGTCAGGAGAAATGACAATGCCATCGTTGTATATAACTATAAAGTTGATTGGGGGGACTTTTGTGTGGGAGTGAAGAATAGTAGTTTTGTCTTTTTAGAGTTCAGGAGGAGGCTGTGCTGTAAGAACCAGCGTTCTACTATGTTAAGCACTGTTTGGGTAATGGACTGGAGTTTAGGTGTAGAGGTAGCCGAGCATATTAACATGGAGTCATCAGCATATTGGATACATGTAGCTTGAGGAATTATTAGATTAAGATCATTGATGAAAATTGAGAAAAGGAGAGGGCCCAGGATCGAACCTTGAGGGACGCCTAGGGTAATAGGAAGGTGAGAGGATAGATTATTCTCCCAAAGCACAGCCTGTTGCCTATTTTCAAGGTAGGAGTTAAACCATTGTAAAGCCTGTGTATCTAGTGAGAGAGACTCAAGTATATTCAAGAGAAGCTGATGGTTAACCATATCAAAGGTTAGGTTAGGTTAGTACTAGGCTGACTGCTCTTGCGAGCCATTTTAAACCTAGCCAATTATCCCTTGTGAGACTCAAACCCTGCACCTCATGTTTGTAAGGCAAACACCTTAACCATTAGGCCACCCTTTTGATAGGTCGATAAAGAGTGCTGAGGATAGAGTATTGTTGTTTTGGTTATTGTTAATACAGTTGGAAAAGGATAAGAGGGCTGTGGTGGTACTATGGTAAGGCCTGAAGCCATGCTGACAGTTAGCTAATAAGTTATTTTGCAGTAGGTGGTCTAGTAGTTGGCGGTGGATACATTTTTCCATTATTTTAGCTAAAGGAGAGAGCAAAGCTATTGGGCGGTAGTTTGAGAGTTCAGTTGAGTTGCCACCTTTATGCAGTGGGATAATGTGGGAGATTTTCCAGCTAGATGGGATCATTCCTTCGGTAATGGTTCTATTTATTAGGATGGAAATAGGAAAGGCTACTACTGCTACAGCTATCTGTAGATATTCTGCTGGTAGAAGGTCAGCTGAGGGGAGCAAGGTTTTAGTTTTTGAAGAAGAATGCAGATGAGGGATGTTGGGCCTGGTTGTAAATGAAATGAGGGAGGTAAACTAGTCAAGGAGGATGACAAACTTGTGCTAACAGGAGGTAATGAATTAGCAAAGAGATTGGACTGCATCAGTAAATAAGGTATTAAAGGCATTAGCAATATGCTTTGGACTTTAATGGGTGGATCCTGTTGGGTTGGGAGTTTTGGACTGACCTGGGTGTAGGAGTCTATTTATGCCTGCCCAGAACTTTTGAGGTTTGTATTGGTGAGTTTGCTGGTTGTTGTGGTAAAAGTTCCTTTTATCTAGAAGTATAGATGTTTTGGTAGCATTTCTCAGCTGTCTAAATGTTAGATGATAAGCTGGGTTTTTAGTTGCTCGCCATTTGGCTCAGATTTTATTTCTTAGTAGAATTTTGTGCCTTGTCTCTTTTGTTAGCCATGGAGCAGTTTTAATCCTATTTCTGATTGAGCTGGATGGGGCATGATAGTCCAGGGTTTCTAAAATTTGGCATTAAAGTAGGATACTGCTTTGTCTAATTGGAGGTGTCTTAGGGGTGACCAGTCACATGCTTTCAGTTCAGTTTGGAAGTTAATAGGGTTAAAGTTTTTGTTGGAACGAATGGTTTTATATAAGGTTGGTTTGTGAATATTGATCTTTTGCCTGATTATGTAGGTCAGTGAGTGGTCACTGACATCATCAGGACGGATACCTGCTTCATAAGAGAGGGGGTGACTATTTATTAGTATCCAGTCTAGAGTGGTTTCTTTATTGTTAGGTTTATGGATCCTGGTGGGGGAGGTAAACGTTTGGGAAAAACTATGAAGGTTTATATGGGTAGTCTGGTTGGCCGAGATGCAGGTGTTCTAGTCAATATTAAAGTCACCCAGAACAATGGTTTCTTGTGGGTAGTTTTTTGAAAGCCAGGAAAGGATATTTTCTAGGGTGCTTATATTGTTACCAGGAGGGAGGTAGGTGCATATTATATATATGGATTTACAGGTGTTGATTTGAAGTTTAGAAATAATGATTTCAGTGTTGTTAATAGAAGATGGTTGCACATCTATTGGTGTTACTTGCAACTCTGCTTTATATAGTATAGCTACACCCCCGCCCTTTTTGGTTATTCAATCTAATCTCAGGATATTGTATCCTGGTGGGGTGATTTCATTGTCCTGTGTTACAGGTTTTAACCTTGTTTCTGTTAGGCAAAGGATGTCAAAGGAGTGAACATCTAAGAGGGCATGGTGGTGGGCAACTTATTGTTTAGGCTCTGTATGTTGAGGTAGGCTATAAGGAGAGAGAAGGTTGCTTTAGTGGGGGTTTGACAAGTAGAGGGATTTGGTTTATGGGGGTTAGTAGTGGTTGTGCATTTGGGATGGATATCACCATCTAGAAGTTTAAGATTGTTAATCCTATGTATGATATTCAGGAATTTACAGGGTGTGTTCTGTGTTTTCTTGGGTTGGTTATAGTTAATGTGGACTAAACGATAAAACATTGGCAATAAGTAGGAGGGTGCTGAGGTAATATTTATGTGGTTTAGATAGGGTGTCAGGTCTGTTAGGAAAGGTTGTTTAAAGGGATGGTTAAAGTTAGTCAAGGTTAGATATTCATATTTAGTTAGGACATAGGGTATAGATAGTAAAGGTAGGAGTGCAAGTAAGAGGAATAGTTTTGTGTATTTGGATCTGGGTGTTATGGGCATATTGAAAGGAAAGGTAAATAAGTTTGTGGGGTAAGGTATTATAAAGAGGATGATCGAGGGAAGGTTCTACAAGGTGTTATAGTAAGTTGGGGTATTGAGTTTGCAAATTGATAAGTACTTAGTGATGTAATGAGTATCTTTAAGTGGCTGAGCTAGGGTAGTTAGCACTTTAATAGGTAGGAGGATGAGATTGGTTGTGTAGGAATGGGTGTGTGGTAATTAGAGGTATATGGGTAGGACCCATGGGGATGGGTGGGAATTGGGGGTAGGGGAACGGAGCGGGTTCAGACAGGTAACCGAGAAAAGTCAGCAAAAAGCAATCTGTGAGCAGTTGACTACTGGGTACCTTAGTTGGGAAGGATAGGTATAGAGGGGAGGAAACGGTGGTAGTGATAGTAAGTGATAGCTGAGAGCAATGCTAGTGGAAAGTAGCAGGTAGAGTGGAAAGATGGCAGGAAGAAGTTCCTCAATCCAGGGTCAGAACTTTAATTATGTTAGATATCAGGGGGAAGGATAGATGTATTAGGAGCTATCCTAGTTTAGAGTGCCATCTAGTGATCAGATACTATATTACAACAGAAACAAGAGAGCAGAGATAGATAATACAGGGCCTGTGAAGGCTCCTTTAGAGAGTTGCAGGAGACAGCACAGGAGTGAAAAAACCTATAAGTATTAAGGGGTAGAGAGGGGAGTATGGCTGCTAGATATCTTGGCTAGGTAACGTATCATACATACACCAGATATTAAGCAAGTGTTCAAATATTACCACTCTGTTTGATAACACTTACTTTCTTGCCTCCTAGTGAACAGGGTTCTTAAGCAGGACGGCAAGTCTTTTTTCTATAAAAGAGTTGGTTGGATTTTTTTGCAGGGGGGTCCTTTCACTGGGTAGGTAGCTTCTTAGGGTTTTAGTGCAAGATAGATGTTGCAAACCTGGGAATGGTGGGGACAAGAGAAACAATGAAGGGGTAAGAAAACAGACATTTAAAATACAGTTAGGGTAATGAACACAGCATTACAGTTCAAACAAACAGTTGAAAAACATACATTGCAGAGATTACAGACACATAGCAAGGCATACTGGCACCTATTCAAACTAAATAATGGTACAGAGTACTTTATCAAAGTAAGGGGAAAGGTCTAAGCAGTATACAACAGTCTAGCTAGGAATACTTAATAAATGCAGCTGTGTTGAGCTAGGTCCTAAGTGGTATAAGCAGTGAGCCACAGGGACACTAAGGTAATTAATATCATGAGAAGCTAGTGAAAACCAAACTTTGTGTTATTACATTTGGACTAGTTCCTCATTTTTCACCACATTGACAACAGGACTAGGCAGTAACTATTCAGGTTATATACAGCATTTCAACATAGCAAGACAAATAGTAGCCTATGCTAACGTAAGGTGACAAAAATATAATCTTACAGCTAGCGATGGCTGTGTGTAACACTGCCTACACAGGTGTGAGGTGCCGCAAGCTCATTCCCACTCTATAGGTGTATCATTGAGTTGGGAGTATGCACAGGTAGGCTATACGCAGTTCCTGCTCAAGCACCGATCCAGGCTAGCATAGAAGCTAGGACTCGGTAAGCCCTGAGGCCAAAAAAGTATGCCATACCACTAATTAGGTTAGGAGAGGAGGCTCTGAGTTATTTCGCTCACGGACAGTGTCCACTTTATGGCGCTCCTTTAATTCTGGCAATAGCGCGCTGTTATCTAGCATTCACTAAATACAACCTAACAGCAATATATGGCGCTCTTCAGTTCCGAGCAGTGGTTATAAGCTTGGATTTCCTCGGGTAAAACAGATAAAGTAGCATAGGGGAAAAAGCGCGAGTCAAACGCTCCCAACCTGAGGAGGTTAGACTGTAATAAATTGGTCGCAATTACCCCAGTCTACAATAACATACATGCAATATCCTGCGGTCATACAGCAAGGCTAACAAACTAAGAGGTCAACCTGGGTAAGACCATTAAGCAGGCTACTTTGGTTACATAAACTTTCAGCCCTGTTCAAGACAAGAACAGATCAGTACTAACCATCTAATCTGCAGTAGTACACTACAGGTAAGGACAGCTCTTACTCGCAAAAGTGGGATAACCTAGTACAACTCCACATGGTACGCCCAGAAAAAACAGATGGCTGTTACCAAAAAACATGCATCAGATAATAGTTATTATTACATACTAGACATCATAAATCTACACTCCATATAGCTATCCAACAGCTGAGCCGAACAAATTAATCAGACAACATAAATAAGCAGTAGTAACAACACAAAGTAGCTTACAGAATAAAAGACGCTGGGGCCAGGTACGCACAGCAGCTAGGGGGTCAGTTCCAAATAATAAAGGTGGCAGCTTGCCAGGTAAGAAGGATATATATATATATAGGATTAGAAAGGATGTGAAGTGGGAAGGGGAGGGGAATACAGAGGCGGGCAAATAGACCAGGAGGGGCTAGTCCCTAGAAGGTTAATAAAACTAACATGGACTGTCCTAAGGTGATATGTTAGTGGGGGGAGAAGGAAGAGTAACGAGCTGGTACAGACAGGGGTTAGAGTAGAGATTAGAGGTGTAGGTGGAAGTAAGATCAAGAGGCAGATAGACAGTGGGAATTAGAGTCAGAGCTCAGACAGGTAACTGAGAAAAGTCAGTAAAAAGCAATCTGCGAGCAGCTGACTACTGGGTACCTTAGTTGGGAAGGATAGGTGTAGAGGGGAGGAAACAATGGTAGTGATAGTAAGTGATAGCTGAGAGCAATGCTAGTGGAAAGTAGCAGGTAGAGTGGAAAGATGGGCAGGAAGAAGTTCTTCAATCCTGGGTCAGAACTTTAATTATGTTAGATATCAGGGGGAAGGATAGCTGTATTAGGAGCTATCCTAGTTTAGAGTGCCATCCAGTGGTCAGATATTATATTACAACAGAAGCAAGAGAGCAGAGATATATAATAGAGGGTTTGCGAAGGCTTCTGTAGAGAGTTGCAGGAGACAGCACAGGAGTGGAAAATGTATAAATATTAAGGGGTAGAGAGGGGAATATGGCTGCTGGGTATCCTGGCTAGGTAGTGTATCATACATCAGATATTAAGCAAGTGTTCAAATATTACCACTCTGTTTGATAACACATACTTTCTTGCGTCCTAGTGAACAGGGTTCTTAAGCAGGACGGCAAGTCATTTTTCTATAGAAGAGTTGGTTGGATTTGTTTGCAGGGGGTCCTTTCATCGGGTAGGTAGATTCTTAAGGTTTTAGTGCAAGATAGATGTTGCAAACTTTCTTGCCTCCTAGTGAACAGGGTTCTTAAGCAGGATGGTAAGTCTTTTTTCTGTAGAAGAGTTGGTTGGATTTGTTTGCAGGGGGTCCTTTCACCGGGTAGGTAGATTCTTAAGGTTTTAGTGCAAGATAGATGTTGTAAACAGAATAAAAGACGCTGGGGCCAGGTACGCACAGCAGCCAGGGGGTCAGTTCCAAATAATAAAGATTTTATAATAATAATAATAATAATAAAGTATTGTTCTTGTTTGATATTGAGTGATGTGAGCATAAGCAAAGAGAGGCAAACTCAATCTGAGGTAATCTTAGATGAGCAGGGAATTATGGGTAGAAGAGACAAAGCTCGGTGGGCTGAAGTCTTTGGAATATGGCCAGTCTCAGATCCATGTCAAATCCAATAACTCACAGGGTGAATAAAACATAAAGAGATTACGCTGATCTGTTGTTATTGTAAGTGCATAACTTTTTCTTTTTTTTCATGAGTGAGATTTGGGGACAAAAGTAGTAGTTTCTTTTCTTGAGTTGAGCAAAAGTTGTGTTACAAAGTCATGTTTCAGTGGCTTCCTGAGTAATTTTTTGGAAGATGTTTCAAGTTGTCTGATGTGCGTATGAGTGTAGAGTCATCTGTCTATTGTATTAGGGAGGTCTGTTGTATGGATGTGTGGAGGGTGCTGGTGAGAATGTTAAAGAGGAGGGACCCAAGGATACAGGCTTGTGGTACACCAGTGATGACTATGGAATGCCATTTTACTGACTGATAACCTATTGAAGAAGTAGCTCTTGAACCATAGAAGGGTGGGCTGGGGTAGACATAATGAGGACATTTAAGTAGAAGTTTGTTGTGACCAACTGTGTTGAACACTTTAGCCAAGTCTAGAAATAAGCAGGAGTGTAGTTTGCCTTTATGTGTTGCTTTATTTACAGGACTTATAAAGGTTAGAAGTGCAGTGTTAGTACTGTGGGAGGGAAGGAAGCCATGTTGTGTGAGGAGATGAGAGTTCTTCCTGCAGGAGATAGTTTGGAGATTCTTTTTTGAATACATTTTTAAGTATTTTGGAGAGGGGCGAGTAGATTGATATAGGTCTAAAGTTATTAATGTCTGTTGAATTTCCTCCTTTGTGTAAAGGGATAATGTGTGATTTTTTGCAGAGAGAGGGAACCTGGGATTCCTTTACTGATGGATTGAGACAGTATAGACAGTGCTATTGGCTACTAATTTAAGGTAGTTGCTTGGTAGGTCGTCAGCTGAAGCAGAGCATGGTTTGAGTTTAACAACATTTTTATATTGGATGTGGGCACAGGTTTGAAGATGAATGTGGATATGGTGATACCTGGCTGTTGGACAAGGTTGGGAATCAATGTTGGGGAATCCTTGGTTGGGGTGCTATACTATCTATAAAATAACACTTGAATTCTATTGCGGTTTTGAGTGGGTGAGTTATTGGGAGAGGGGCTACGGCTGAATTTTTGACAAGAAATTTTTAGGGTTCTGTTTACTATTGTTCTGAATGTCGTTCTAGTACAGTTTTTATCTTCATTTATTTTCTTTTTAGTAGGGTTGCGAAGCATTCTGAAGTTTTTGAGGTATTGTGGTGTTTTATATTTTTTCATTCTTTCCATACTTTCTATTTATCCTGCATTAGCATTCTACTCTTTTTTTTGGATAGCCAAATTGCATTATTTGTTTTAGTCTCTGCCATCTAGGAGATGCAAGGCTATTTATGATGTTTAGGACAACTGTATTTCTTAAAACAGCATCATCTAAGTGGGGGAGGGGTTAGGATATTCTCCTTAATAGATGATAGGGTAGTAAGGAGTATTTCTGAAAGGTTGCATGTTGTTTCATAAACATGTTGTTTAAGTGGATGTGTGAGATGTCTGGTTGTATAGATTGGAAGATGGTCACTGAGAGAGTCTGACATTGTACATGTGGTGGTGAATTTGCTAGGGTCCGATACTAGGATCCAGTATAATGAGGAATTTGATGTCTTGCTGTAATGTATGGGACTGTTAGTTGTGTGAAACTGTATAAGATCATGCTAGATGTAGGGGAGTTAGAGGTCATGTCCAACCAATTGATACTAATATCACCTAGTAGTATTTTTTTCGGGTTCCTATCAGTAGACCAAAGATGCATGTTTTCGAATGCGTCTTGGTCAAACTGAAAAAAACGAAACAGAAAAATATCGAAGCGGCATGTAAGCAAATTCTTTCCCTGGGAAAGAATTCACTTGGTTGCTTCGGTACTTTGCCATTTTCGGCAATGTAGTGCGGTCTCAGAGTTGGTATATATAAGCAGGGGTTCGCCCCCCACTTAATCCCATGTTTTAATGTGCTTTTTTTTTTTTTTTTTTTTTTTTTTTTTTTTTTTTTTTTTTTGGAACAGCGATTTTTTTCCAAGGGAACAGTTCGGTTTTGTAAGCTTTCGCTTACATGGGGTCGATTAATCACCGTTCGCTTACCTAAGCATATCTAATATAGACCCTTTTTTTCATGTGATACTGTTATGGATGTCCAATGTAGGATATCTTCCAATGTACCTGTATTGCTTCCAGGAGGGATGTAAAGGACAGTAATAATTTGTTTATTTTCAGAAAAGCAATTAGCTGTGCTGAATAGAATTTTAGTATTGATTCGTTATATGGAGAAATGTGGTGGTAGTTAGGAAATATTAAAGCAATTCCATCACCTTTCCTGTTTGTACAGTCATTATGGATAGTCATATAGCCAGAGGGTTTTATGCTGGGTTAAAGCAAGTTTCAGTTATATTGAAAATATCAGACTTGTGTTTGGTAATCCAGGCTTGTAGTTCAGTACTTTTAGTTGTTATGCTTGTAAAATGTATGATGGCAAAAGTTATATTACCGGGGTTGAGGGGTGACTAGTTTGGGGTTAGATTAGTGTAGGAAGGGAATTGTTCTGATGTTGGTTATGATAAACTGGGCCAGGATTAGAGTGAATGTCACCTGCTAGGAGAATTTTAGTATATTGGGGTGTTACTGATTCTTGTGTTTTGGGCACTATTTTTCCCATTCATTTTCTTTTGGTTTGAATTAAAATGGAATTAATCTGTTTGTATTTGGGGTAAAGGTAAGGGGTGTCATTAAATAGGTTTGGAGTTATGTGTGGAGAGTTTAGAGCTATATTATAGGGCTATAGTAATAATAATAGTAATACCACACACTTGTTAACTAGGTAGACCTACTGGACACACAATGCTTATTCAGGGACAACTTGGGAGCAATGTCTTTTTAAGTGACGTGCCCAAAGTAACACAGTAGGCAAATGACTGCTGAGGGAATAGAACCCTATACCACAGGAATTACAGCTCACAGCCTTAACCCTTTACTGCAGCTGCTAGACATGTGCCACTAACACCATCTTTCTGTGTGGCTTTATTGTCCTGAATTTATCCATAAAGACTTAAAAGTAGAAAGTAGAAAAAATCATGAGCATTCAGAGGCCATACAGTTGAAACATTGGTATGTTTTAAGGGGTCATTTGCATGCATCCCATGGGCGTTCACTACAGGAAGCTTAAGGTATTACATAGTAAAGATAAATTTGGCTATTTTTGGAGTTTTTACTGACTGGTTTGTGTATGTGACCAAGTTACCATTTGGTTCGTATGTGAGTTGTGATATTTTGCAGGCACCCTAATGTTTAGGGTTATGGACATTGGCAAGATTTTAAACACTGTGTTTATAACATATAGCCACACAATCTATGTATGCTGTATTGGTAAGATCATTAAAAAGGCAAACTATTGCATGTCTACAGCAAGTGGAGTTTGGCTTGATTGGCGTGAATTTATCTATAAAGATTTAGTATAAATTCATGCGCATGCTATGTAATTGGAACTCTGGCATGACCTTAAGGGGTCATTTGCATACATCTCATGAGTGTTCACTACAAGTGGTTTTGAGGTATTATACAGTGAAGACTCCTGCTTGGTTAGGTCTTCTTGCAGTTATTACTGAATGGTTTGCCTGTTGTTTTAGTAATATCTTTGGTAGAAAGTATGGAAATACTTAAGAAAATTCAATCTGAACAGCAACATCTTAAATTATCTACAGTCTTTGATGTTATAAACAGTTACAGAATTTCCATCTCCTACTGTAACAAGAGGAGCTTAGTTTTATATGTGGTATAGTGTAATAGATTTAGATGCATTTTTCAGAAGTTGTTGTGTGTGGAAATTGCAGTGGGTTAGAAGAGGAAAAGGAATGAAGACATAAGTCATCTTTAAATTTCTAGTCTCCCACCAGGACACAAGTGCTTCCAGCAATTACATTCTGCTAGCCGAGCATACTCAAGCAAATCTGCAGTCTGCGGCTACCACTCCATCTGTACAGTGTAAGAAGGAATCAGTATTGCAAACTAAACAAGGATATACATTTTGAGCCTCAAGCGCAGGAGCACACTCAAGCAAATCTGCAGTCTGCGGCTACCACTCCATCTATACAGTGTAAGAAGGAATCAGTATTGCAAACTAAACAAGGATATACATTTTGAGCCTCAAGAGCAGGAGCACACTCAAGCAAATCTGCAGTCTGCGGCTACTACTCCATCTATACAGTAGCACACTCAAGCAAATCTGCAGTCTGCGGCTACCACTCCATCTATACAGTAGCACACTCAAGCAAATCTGCAATCTGTGGCTACCACTCCATCTATACAGTGTAAGAAGGAATCAGTATTGCAAACTAAACAAGGATATACATTTTGAGCCTCAAGAGCAGGAGCACACTCAAGCAAATCTGCAGTCTGCGGCTACCACTCCATCTATACAGTAGCACACTCAAGCAAATCTGCAGTCTGGCTACCACTCCATCTATACAGTGTAAGAAGGAATCAGTATTGCAAACTAAACAAGGATATACATTTTGAGCCTCAAGAGCAGGAGCACACTCAAGCAAATCTGCAGTCTGCGGCTACCACTCCATCTATACAGTAGCACACTCAAGCAAATCTGCAGTCTGCGGCTACCACTCCATCTATACAGTGTAAGAAGGAATCAGTATTGCAAACTAAACAAGGATATACATTTTGAGCCTCAAGAGCAGGGTCAGTCCACCCAGGCATTCTACTTGTATGTTTTATGAGAGTGAAGCTATTACATTAGCAGTATTTCTTAGTAGTTCTCAGCTTGCTAATAAAACTGACTGTTGTAGCCTTGTGTGTGTCCCCCCCGATAGTACAGTAATCCTAACTGTCCAATAGACAGTATATATTTAATTCACATCCCTGTGACTAAATTAAATTAACCATCAAGCAGCCCTCTCAGTTCTTTCTGCCTTAGTTTGTATCACTTGGAGGATCACCTGCTTATTTGCATCTCTATCATTGCTAATGTATCTTCCCTACTCTAATCTGTGCACAAACTGGTTACTAATCAGCAAGTCAATGTAAAGACACACTCCCAACCTTAATAAACTTTGCTGTCTCTTCTCTCCTTCACTTTACAGGTAGTTTGAATTATTACTTACCCTCTCTGAGGCCTTCACTGATTTCCACTGATTGCCTCTCTGGTTTCTTTGCATTCCACCTGGTTTACACCCCTTGTGCTATCTCCCTCCCCAATACAAAGTCTATATTAGAATCCTGCTGAGCATGGAGCCATCTTTAAATTTCTAGTCTCCCACCAGGACACAAGTGCTTCCAGCAATTACATTCTGCTAGCCGGTAAGCCATTAGACCTCAGGAATTTGTTTTAAAAGTGTTCAGATTTGTAAAGTAATACTTACTTTTTTCTCTTGCCTTTGTTGGCTCTGGCTCTGCCCCGCTCCGTTTGCCCTCGCTAACGCTCGGGCTCTCTCCGCTCCCCTGTCCTGCCCCCTATTCCCTCCCGCCCCCACTACCTCTACATTTATAGTAATCATAGCCACACCCACAGCTCACCCTCACATCACCTCCACCAATCACAGCTCCTCAAGTCATATCACATTAAACCACACCAACTTGCTCCACACAAAATACTCCCAATCACTCTCATTCCCACTAGGCATTTTTTGCATCACCCACACTACTTCCCCATCCACATATAGTGCAACCCTATAATTCCAATTCAGACCCCCCCACCTAGAAACAACATAAACTTTATAACCATGACTATCACACAACTAAATCTAGTCTGTCTTCTCATAATTCTTTACAACACCACAAGTTATCACTCTAGCAATATCCCTAAACTTAGTAGCACAACACTGCATTATGCACTCTCATACACAGACACCACACATTATAATAATATCTGCCCACATTTATTCAAGAACTACATAACGGACCAATTCAGAACTAAACACATATGCTCTCATTCCTACTCCAAATAAACACAATACTTTCTCACACTCCTCACCAAACTCCAACATCTGTATAACCATTTTAACTCCAGGCTCACCATAAGTGGGGATATCCACCCCAACCCAGGCCCAAATCCATCCTGTCCAACACAAACTGCTCAAACAGAAATGTCAGAACATAACACCCCCACTTTCTTCATCCCTGGGCAAATCAACAACAGCAGCAAAACCAACCATCTTTTAATGCTAAATATTAATATTAGAAGTATCAAAAATAAAATACCTGAACTCCAGGCCACAATAGCACACTACTCCCCAGACATAGTTGCTTTAACAGAAACCTGGATAAATAAAAACATAGCTAACACAGAAGTTCTCCCTACCGGCTACAATATCATTAGACAAGACAGACCACTTCGTAAAGGGGGTGGAACTGCCTTACTCTACAAGTCCAACTTAACTGTCCGTCAATTACCAAACTCCTACCCCTCCCCCAATAATTGGGACACACTTATCTCACAACTTCAACTTCACCCTAAAAAGGTCATCACCACAATTGTGATCTATATTCCACCTGGTAATACACCTTCTAGCCTTGAAGACTTCTTATCCTGGTGTTCTTCCACATACTCACAAGAAACCCTTATTCTGGGGGACTTCAACCTAGATTGGTTCACCTGTATATCAGAACCACCAAGTAATCTAATAAATCTCCATGGCTACCAGCAGCTAGTCCAAATTCCAACTAGGTGTGATAAAAAATCTAAAAGGGAATCCATCCTTGACTGGGTCCTAACTAGCAACCCCACATTGTACCCTCACACAGGCAGTCTCCCAGACACCTTAAGTGACCACAACATAATATACTTTATACGTAGTAGAACAAGCATATGCAAAACCACTAACTATATATCCACTAGAAACACAAAAAAATTCTCTCCTGAGGTCCTCAACACTTTACTGTGTAACTGTGACTGGACCCCCCTAAAAACCCTCCCACTTGACCAGGCTGTAGCATATTTCAACAAAACATTTCTACAACACCTAGACACTGTTGCTCCATTGCACAAAATCAAGGTTAGAACCTCTACAAACCCCTTGCTCAGTAAAGAAACCAAACAAATCCTCAAGTCCAGAGACACTGCCTGGTGTTACTATCAAAGAAACAAAGAAACACAACAGCCTAACTAAGTACCAAGAACTGCGCAACCGTGCAAAAAAATGCATTAGGCTGGACAAAAAATCCTACTATACAACATTACAAACTAAATACCAACACAACCCGCAAAAATTCTGGCAAAATGTAAACCAGCTACTAAAATCCATCCAAAAGGCTACCTCCAAACCAACCACCCCTGACACTAAAGTTCCCATCGAAACACAATTCAACTCCCACTTTGTGAACTCAATTCTATCCTTAGTATCACAGGACAGTTCCTTCCTCACTATCCCCCCCAACACAAATAACACTAATACAAGCTTCATCCTCAAAACAGTTTCCACCACTTCAATCAAAAGCATGCTCTCCAAACTAAAAACCTCATCAACAGCAGCCGACCTACTCCCCAGCTACTTCTTGAAACTTACAGCAGATGCTATTGCTATCCCAGTCTCCACTCTCATAAACAGATCAATTGCTGAAAACTATGTGCCCAAACTCTGGAAAATATCCTATGTTACACCCATACATAAAGGCGGGACCTCCACTGAACTTAATAACTACAGACCCATTGCTTTACTCTCCCCCCTGGCCAAAATCCTAGAAAAATGCATCCATACCCAGATGCTAAACTATCTCCTAGACTGCAACATCCTGTCACCTACTCAGCATGGTTTCAGACCTGCCCATAGTACCACTACAGCTCTCCTCTGCTTCACAGACACAGTAAACCGTCTCAAAAATGAAGGCCTGCAAGTGTCAACTCTTTTTTTGGATATGTCCAAAGCATTTGACACAATCTCACACCAAATCCTGCTAAACAAACTAAACCAATATCGTTTATCTAATTCCACTCTTACCTGGTTCCAAAGCTACTTAACTGACAGGTACCAAGCTGTGAAATGGGAAAATTCTCTCTCTCCTCAGCTGCCCATAACTATAGGAGTCCCACAGGGTTCTATCTTAGGACCACTACTATTCACAGTCTTCACAAATGACCTCCACACCTCCACACAGCATGCATCTATAATTCAGTATGCAGATGACACTACCTTAATCTGTGCTGCACAAAACATTCCCACCCTCCTGCAAACAACTCAACTAGCATTCTCTGACGTTGAAAACTACCTTACCAAAGCCCAACTTATCCTCAATCCAAAGAAAACTCAGCTTATGATTATAACCAGTTCTAACAAAAACACTAACAGTCAATTCACTATCTATTCCACAAATGCTACTCCAATTGCTCCAGTGGCACAGGCTAAGCTATTGGGAATAACCATAGACTCCCACCTAAAATTTGATAGTCATCTGAACTTAACTATTAAAAACGTACATGCCAAACTGGGGTCACTCTACCGTATCAAACCATTTCTTACCAACAACACAAGATCAGCCATTGCTCGCTCCCAACTTCTATCCACCCTACTCTATGCATCTCCCATTCTGACTAATCTCAACAAAACTGAACTAAGCAAACTGGAAGCTTGCTATAACAGAATTGCCCATTTTGCTGCAAATTGCTCATATAGAACTCATCACTGTACTGCTTTGAGACAGCTCCACTGGCTTGAACTGCCCAACTTCCTAACCTACAATCAGCTCTGCCTCTGTCATTCTATCTATTACCTCCCCAATAAGTGTCCTGCCCTCAAAAACCTAGTACAACATCACTCAGCCAAAAGGCCTCTTAGATCATCAAGCAAACTACTACTAGAAGTCACCAACAGCTACAATAGCTTTGGAGATGCACTATATAGTAGTTCAGTGGCTAAAAAATGGAACTCTGTCCCTACTAGCATTCAAAACACATCATCCAAAGTATCCTTTAAAGACCTCATCAGGCAACATCTCAAGCAAAGTTGGCAGTGCCATAATTGCTCCCCAGGCTAGTGAAAGCGGATAACATATGCATACTAAATCTAGAGCAATTTATAATAGTTTTTCAATCTTACTCACAAACACTGGCTAATCTACAATATATGTACTGTACCTGTGTACTATGTATGTATTCTACCTACATTCCAAAGTTCAGCTGTACACCACAAATCTATTACTTACCTTTATTTTTAAAATTAATATCTTTTTTGATTGTTCTCTCCACTGTAACTGTTTGTTTGTGCCGCATACCACTGTAAAAACATGTCTCTTGTAATTTGTGTGTATACTGATTATGTCTAAATAACTAAATGTGTCTGTAATTTTTCTTTGTGGAGCTTTTCTCCCCGGGCCTCTGCTGAAAAAGGGCCTTTTCGGCTCAGTCAGACACCCCCGGGTAACAAATGTAAAATAAAATAAGAGCATGGTCATGGAATACTACACATGAGTGTTAAGTAAAAGTAATGGCAAGTGAGAACACTGAAGAGTAAAGAAGAAGAAAGATGTTCTTTAAAAAAAGCCTACCTATACTTTCGAGCAAATAAATAAATGTTGCTTGTACAGTGCAGCAACATTGTTTTGATTTTAAATAAAAATAAAAGCCGTCAGAGATAACTACTTAACACAGCAGTATAATGTTTTTATTCCATTTGTTAACATTTTACGTTAATTACGACTGTAAATGATGCATACTTTTGCAGCTGCCAAAACCAGACATTAGGAAGTGTCAGTAGTTAACAGTAGACAGGAAAGCATGTTATGAAGTGGATGCTTCACAGTGCCTATACAATCCAAATTGTACATGGGATTTTAGCTAACATTTACCTTACTCACTGTGTTTTAGCATGAAGTGAGAGTGCACAGTATGTGCCAAGGAAAATTTCCACTATGGAACCCTTCCATATTCCCATGTGATTATACAGGGGATTCATTTAAAAAAGGTTAGAAATGTCATTTTTAAAGATTCCATTGTATACCAGTAATAATTATAGATCGGCTTAGCCACTGCTAGTGAATTTTACCTACTCATGTTTGAATGTTTGGGTAAACCATGCCAGTTGTAAATAATCTGTATCACCTAAATCAAGTGGTGATTGCTAGTGTGTTATTTCATTAAGACCTTCTGTATATACTGCCTTGAATTTAAATGTACTTTGTGCTTCAGTTTTAATTCAGAGATACTTTTGCACCACAGATTGTTCCAGAAACATATTGTGGAGATGCATATTGGTCTTCTTTCTAATTTGCATGCAATGTTTAAACATTGTCTTGGTTTGCCTTGTATCTTAACTCTAAATTAGTTGATTCTTTCAAGTTACTGACCTGTGTGGTTGAGTGAGAGAGCTGTATTCCCTTTTACCTTATCGGTATATACTCTCTTACCATTGTTGGTATAGGCTCCTCCCTTCCGTCTTGTCTTTGGTAATTCTGTCAATACCCCTTTTCCTTTTTACCCTTTGCGGGTATTTTTTTCTTTAGCTACTATTGTTGGTATGGCCCTTTCAAAAAAAAAAAAAAAAAGTTTTCCGTACTTGTTTCTTCTCTTACGTGTGTGTGTGTGTGTGTGTGTGTGTGCGTGTGCGTGTGTGTGCGTGTGCGTGTGTGTGTGTGTGTGTGTTTGTGAGTAAGTTGTGTTTGTGAGCATGGTTTCAAACAATGCGAAGGATGTGGCAGAAAGATGCCCAACTTGGGTGGACATTTTTCTTGTGTTTATTGTTTGGGGTGCCACATTCAGAGGTTCAACTGCCTTGTGAACCCTGCAAGAGTGTCAGTGGTCGAACCCTTGCAGAGAGGTGCAATAAATGAATCCTCAAAAGGCTACTATAATGTTTTTTTAGTGAGGCTTTGTCTGAGGGGGGAGACATCAAAGTCTCCCAAAAGGAGTCTAATAAGAGGAGCCACTCTGTTTCAACGTCTCCCAAATCTCAGGAATCTAAATCTTCAAAGGACCAGGCCTCTTCTCATACCTCGAAACTGAGGTCTTAAGATTCAAAACTTGACACCTGCTACCATCTCAGCACCAAAGCCTACAACGTCCCCCATGGTGCCGACAACTACTGAACTTATGAAAGCCACCTCAGTACCGACCCTTTCATCGGTACCTGTGAACCTCTTGGCAACAAAAATAGTTTTCCCAGTAAAACCG
Organism: Protopterus annectens; assembly: GCF_019279795.1. Taxonomy (NCBI): domain Eukaryota; kingdom Metazoa; phylum Chordata; order Ceratodontiformes; family Protopteridae; genus Protopterus; species Protopterus annectens. The sequence continues at coordinate 1,379,179,230 of NC_056732.1, forward strand.
GTCACTTCCCCCCTCCAAAAAAATCATTGGTCAGCTAACCATGGTGTTGAAGGTCGAATCCTTACCCAGGACTAGGTACTCCCCATCTATTGACCCCTTCCTTGGTCAACAATTGAGTCCTTTTGTTGAACAAAATCACCCTCGGGATGTCCATCTGTTCCACCAGGAACCTTTCAGAGCTTGACATAGTCAGATTAGTGGATCAGCTCTTGGTGGCCAGAGGTCTCCCTGCCCCATCTAGGACCTATCTCCCATCTGGATCCAAGGCTTATTCTCCAAGGACTCCTACTTATCTTCCTCCTTCAATGTTGCAGCAGGTCTTGGAGCCCTCAACTTCAACTTTTCCAGTTCCAACTACTTTGGTACCAATGGTGGACCTCACCTTGGTTCCAGAATTGACTCTGTGGTTGGCGGCTCTGTCGGAGCCGACCCACCCGCGGGATTATGACCTGGCTGCCGGCTGTGGGATCCCTAGTTTGGCTCAGATTTTTTGCATGGTGGCGTCTATGGTTACTGGTGCTGTGACAGTTCTGAGTCCTGTCACAGCAACTTCTCTGGAGGTGAGCTCATCAGAGCAGGGTGTGACCCCCTGTTCCTAGGTTGTCTTTCTTGGTTCTGGTATCCCTCTTCGGGCAGGCTTGCCTTCCGGATTATGGAGAGAGCTCTCGCCTCAGCAGGCATGCAGTTGCCACCATCCCCATCGGAGTGTCACATCTATGTATTCTTTGGTTTGCAGCTGTCACAGTCTGCTACATTGGAGCAGCGGACACAAGAGCAGCAAGACACCCTGCTGCAGGGTGACCTCTCTTTGGAGTTCTCCTCAGATCTGCCCCCTGAGGAGAGCCATCTCATAAGAGATCATGCTAGAGGAAGCACCCAGATTTTCAGGAAGAATCTGTCACTGAGGATGCAGATTATGATAAAGAAGGGTCCCCATGGTTGCCCCTGAAGATGTCTCCTTTGGAGACATCCTGGAAATCTTAAAACAGAGGGGTGATTGGAAGCCCACAAACGCTTCCTCCGAGGAATCTGTTTTCTTGAAGGCCTTTTGTGTCCATCCCTCTACTTCTTGGGTGACCCCCACCTGCCAATGAATTGGTTGAGGTCATCATGCAGCATGTGCGGAAGGCCCCTGACACTATAGAGTCAATCCCCCAGAGACCAGACAAAATTCTCTCCACACCTGAAGATCACCCTCACTGGTCCAAAGGTCTAGTGATAGATGCTATGGTGGTGGCGGCTGCCACAAGGAAGGAACTCTCTGAGGAGAATCCTGCTGTCCATCCTCCAAACCGAGAGTTTTGGATGATGGACAGATTCGGGAAGTGGGTCTATGTTTCAACAACCTTTGCCATATGGTCGTTGAATTTTTTGGCACATTTCACATGACTTCAAAGGGACCTGATAATGGAGCTTTCAGGGACCTTGGAAGGAGCAGTGTCTGATGAGGTATATGATAAGGTTGTCTCCCAGCTTGCAGCCCTTGAATTGATATCCAACTCATCCATGCAGCTTATTGTGCACACAGCCAAATGGATGGCCAGAGCAGCAGGTACAGGCGTTGCCATTAGGCATCATGCCTGGATGCGCATATGTGAATTTGCGGACCTTTTTAAGTCTTTGTTTATCAATGTTCCGGTAGATGTTACCTCATTGTGTGGCCCAAAAAGTCAGAGGCACATTAGCCAGGTGTGAGAAGGACGGAAAGACCCTTTCTACTGTGAGCGTAAGTTTTAACACTCCCCAACAACCTTACTCCAGGAATCAGAGGAGTGGAAATATGTGGTTCATGAAGTCCCAAGGGCCTTTTCGGGACACACATGGTGAGTATTCTCCCCGGGGCAGAGGGGGGGGGACTCTTTGAGAAGACACCCCTCCTGTGGCAGAAGGGGTCCGCGTAACTGGGGTTCCAGAAATTCTTTCTCTGGACAATCCTACCAGTGCTTCTGAGCAATGGCCCGATTGCTTACCTCTGGAGGCAGTCAGGGGAAGATTTTCTCTGCACCATCTAGCCTGTCACACAGTAACATCAGATTCCTGGGTGCAGACAATAATTGCCAGAGGTTACCTTATCCCCTTCACTATTTATCCCAGACCATAAAGGTGAATCTCCAATGTTCCACCCATTCAGAGGGATACAGCAGCACTAGAAATTCAAAAGCTGCTTCAAAAAAGAGTCATCCAAACAGTTCCATCAGACCAGATAGGATTCAGTTTTTACTCAAGATTCTTTTTAGTACCAAAAAAGACAGGGGGGCTGGAGGCCGATTCTAGACCTCAGTGTTCTGAACAAGTGTGTAAGACAGATAAAATTCCAGATGGTCATGGTTTAGTCTATCCTTCCTTTTCTGGAGAAAGACGATTGGATGTGCTCTATAGATCTTCAGGATGCGTATTACCACATAAACATGGACAAGCGCTGCAGAAGATATCTCCACTTTTAGCTGGGAGCCAGTGATTACCAATTTTGAGCACTTGCCCTTTGGTCTCACCACAGCCCCTAGGGTGTTCACCAAATGTATGGCAGTAGTTGCAGCTCACTTAAGGCTACAGGGATTCTGCGTGTTTCCATATTTAGACGACTGACTTCTCACCACCCCCTCCAGGCATCTACTGCTTTTCGCTTTGGACTCCATTGTAAGGCTTGCAGAGTTCTTAGGCATCTCAATAGAAAAATCCAAACTATGCCCCCACACAAGACATAGAATTCATTGGAGCACCATTAAACACAAAATCCTGCATGGCCACTCTCACAAACTGATAAGGCTGAGGTCACAGCTTCAAGTGATACTCTCTCAAGACAAAGTTCTGGCTCATCAGGTTTTACGATTTCCTGGGTCTGTGGCAGCAACAATCACCCTAGTTCCTCTGGTGAGATACCATATGAGGCTGCTTCAGTGGCTCCTTGCATCACAGTGGTCTTTGTTAACACACCCAATGTCACACCCAGTCCTCATAACCAACCGTTGCAAGCAGGATTTACATTGGTGGATGAAACAAGAACAAGTATTGCAGAGCTGCTCCTTCTCACCCTCTCAGTCCAAGGCTGTAGTGACCACAGATGCTTCCCTGATGGGGTGGGGGTGGGTCATTTTCAGAGAAAGACAGTTCAAGGCACTTGGTCCCCTCTAGAGGCCAGTTTGCATATCAGCGTCCTAGAACTGAAGGCAGTGCTCTTAGCATTGCAAGTTTTTCAATCCACCCTCCCTTCGGGGACAATTGCTATTCAGTCAGACAACATGTCAGTGGTCTCGTACATCAACAAATGGGGGGAACCAGATCCTACCCTTTATGTCAGGAAGCCCTAAGAGTTTGGCAATGGGCAATCACCACTTTCTGATAGCAATGCACATCCTAGGAAATTCCAGCATGATTGCGGACAAACTGAGCAGATGCATTCTCTTGCCTCACGAGTGGTCTCTCAATCCCATTATGGCGGCGAAGATTTTTCATTGATGGGGTCAGTCTTGCTGCGATCAGTTTGCCTCTTCCACAAACCACAAGTACAGCAGCTACTATGCCCTAATCCCCCCTCAGGGGAGTCCCCGAGAGATGCGGTCATACACAGTTGGCTCCTGGGACTAATTTACACCTTCTCACCAATCCCCCTAAATCTCCAATTTTTGAAGAAAGCCCAGTGGTTGGGAAGCAAAGTGATTCTCATTGCACCTTATTTGCCTCATCAAGTCTGATTTCCCTTTCTCTGGCCTCACCTGGTTCACCACTCATGGACTCCAGATCCATCTTCAGATCTGTTGTCTCACCCACAGGGACTAGTCTGTCCCAATCTAGAAAGTCTCACGCTGACGGCTTGATTCCTCCACTTCCCGTAATTGCCAGGCAGAATAACCTATCTTCCCCAGTACAAAAGATACTTCTAGCTTCTCATATACCATCCACCAGGAAACTTTACCTCAGTAAATGGAGTAGATTTGCGTTTTGGTCTCAAGAAAAACGAAGTGAGCCCGTTTCAGCTTCAATTGACAAGGTATTAGAATATTTATCAACCTTGTTTTAATTGGGAGCCTCTGCCTCTACTATTAGAGTTCACTTAGCTGCTATATCAAATTTTCATAATGTTTTCGACGATCGTTCTTTGACATCTCATCGCCTTTGCAAAACCTTTTTAAAGGGAGTTTTGCATTTGAAACCACCTTTTATGTAGTCCATTGAGTCTTGGAATTTAATGCTAGTTTTACAAAGTTTGGTCCAGCAGCCACCTGTGATATCAAATATTTATTTTGGAAAACTTTATTCCTGATAGCCATCACATCTGCCAGAGGAATATCAGAATTGCTGGCTTTGTGTGTGAAACATCCATACAGCATTTTTCACAAAGAGAGAGTATCACTTAGAAGTAATCTCTCCTTTCTGCTTAAAGTAGTATCAAGACTCCAATATAAATCAGTCCATAGATCTACCAGTTTTCTTCCCAAACTTTTCAAACAAGGGACAATATTGCTTGCATTTGTTGGATGTACACAGACAATTATTTATTTATTTTATTTTATTTAACATTTATTAACTGGGAAAGTCCGACTTGGAACAAAGCCAATTTTCAGTGGAGACCCAGTGTGAAATGCTCCAGATGCATGTCTTTGTAATATGGGAGGAAACTGGAGCACCCGAGGAAACTCACATGGACACAGGGAGGACATGCAGACTCCACACAGAAGGCACCCCAGCTGAGAATCGAAATGGAGAACCTCTTGCTGTGAGGTGACAAAGCTACTGCTGCATCACTGCGCCATTTTTATATGGATAGAACTAAATCATTTAGAAAATCAGACCAACTGTTTCTATCTTTTTCAGGTACTAGACCTGGCAAACCAGTTTCAAAAGTTACTCTGTCAAAATGGTTGAGAGATTGCATCACTTTTGTTTATACCCAAAAGAAGCTGGACTTGCCAACAAAAATTAAGGCATATTCTACTAGATCTGTTTCTACTTCAGAAGCCTTTCATTCCAGAACCTCTGTGGATGACATGTGCGCAGCCGCAACTTGGGCTACCCCCCCCCCATACTTTTATCACTCATTACAAATTGGATACGGTCTCCAGGGGGAGAGCATCCTTTGGCTCTATAGTGCTCAGGAACATCCTTTCCTAGGGCCTCCCAAGGTCTAAAGTAGCTAGGGACAACAGCTCAAGAATGAATGAAGATTGACAACATCAGATAAAGAAGTTATGTTCTTTCCATAACGTTCCATCTGTGTTGTCGATCTTCATTCATTCTTAACATCCCACCCTTCTACCCCCTCCAAAGACTCCTGGAGGTTCGGAAATAGTCCCGGAATCCTGATAAAGTAGCTGCTCAGAGAAAGCTGTCACATTTTTTTTTCCATATTCTATAGGCAAGACTCGATCTGAAGGGAAGGGAAGAGAGGCACTATGGGTGACCTTAGCTTGAGATTTTCTGGCAGGTGCGAGCTTGATAAAACGTCCGAGCCAGTTCCGAGGACGGAACCAAGACCCAACAGTTTGAGAATGAATGAAGATCGACAACACAGATGGAACTTTATGGTAAGAACATAACTTCTTTTTTGTGTACTGTTTTTTTTCCTCCTTTTTCAGTTTTAGCTGCCATGATACTTTTTAATATCACTTCTGACGTCAAAAGTAAGAGTCTGTGGATATCCTTTGATATCAATGTTGCAGTATATTTTATGTAAGAGATCCCCTGCCAACGTCCAGCTAGTGTACCAAAGCCTTTGGAATTTATATATGTCATACATCACACTTATGCTCCCCACACAACGAGTAGAGTATAAAGGTGTTGTACAGATGTACATACCTCAGAACTTCTTTGCTGCCAGTCCGAATGCCATCATTGAATGTCAGTTTTCTCTGCTCCTTCTGTGTCATGTTTCAGATAAGTGCCCCATTGGGGTTTCTTCTTATCTTTTCTGTTTTTAGTTTGGTGTGTTTACTTGTCATCCAGAAAGGGAAAGTGTCAGTGTGGGAGGCAGGTTTCCCATAAAGACCATTATGGACAGTGTATTCTATTTGGGTGCTTCGCATCACCATATGCAGTGTTCTATTTGCCAAGTGTTTATTCCCTAAGACCTTACGTAATCATCGCTCCTTTTTATTAATTTACGTAGAGAGCCAACATCTAAAATTGTTGGTGCAAGGTGCTATGGCATAGTTTTCCCATCCCAAAGGTCAGCTGCATGCCAAGAAAAAGGCTAAAAAACTAAGGTCTGATTCAGCTGCTGTCCTGGCTACACCAGATGTCTCTCTCGAGGCTGGTGAAAGCATAGAGGGTTGTCTGGTTGTTGCTTTGGATTCTTCTGCCACAACCCCATCAGAAGCCAGCATGGATATGACTTCTCACATGTCCTCAGATGCTTTACAAACATCTACTCCTGATATTGAGGGGGAACCTTGGATGATTATATCTGAGGGCTCGAGAGAAATATCCCAGCTCCTATTTTAGGTGGAGATTCCTACTACATTGATTGAATATTAGCAAGGGTTTGAACCTCCTAGGGATTTTGGGCACAAGTCCCTCAGAAGAAAAAAAGCAAAAAAACAAGCACATTTCTCCTGCTGCTAAAGATTTCTAACATGAATGATGCCTTAATGGCCTTCAAACCACCTCATGGAGTATCTGTACCTGCTCCTCCCTGGTCTTCTACTCCTCTTAAAAGGCCCAGAGAGCAGAAGTCCTCTGAAGAAGATTTGAATCCCCCTTCTTCTTCACTTAGCCAGGGGCAATCACCACAAGTTACATCACCAGATGGACCTTCTTACACAGGAAAAGTGGTCTCTTATCCATCTTGACTTATCCACTCTTCAACTGCTGCTGCGGATGATATGGCTTTTATCCCTTTCAAGCACCTGTTTTCTGAGGGCATACTTAGGGTTCTGCAGGAGGCCAGGAAGTCCACTAGCAAGAAATCATATTTATCCAAAGGGAAACTATTTTCTGTTTGGTGCCTGTCTTGTAACCAGGATCCCTTTTCAGTGGGGGTTCCTTTGGTTCTCTCATTTGTGTGAATTCCTTCATTCTGGGTTGGCATATACTTCAGTTAAAGCTCACCTCTCAGCTGTCTCTGCTTGTCTGCCTTTGACTCATCCTCTGGCCTCTGAGTTTGAGTTCAAGTAATTTCTTAAAGGCATCCTTCATATTAGACCTCCCAGGAAGCCTATTCTGCTTTCCTGGGACTTTAGTTTTGTTCTTGAAAAATTGATTCAGGCTCCTTTTGAGCCTGCAGATTCAATTTCTTTGAAAAAAAAAATTGTACTTGGAAGACTGTTCTTCTTTTGGTCCATACTTCAGCTAAGAGAGTGTCTGAACCCACACTTCCAAAGTGGCTGCACACTGAGTAACAGCTTTATTCTAGCTCTCCCAGTGTGAAAATGGAAGCTTAGCACAGAAAGCCAGATGACTTGTGTTTCTTGGTACATTTCAGTAATTGACTAGTAAGTGCACTGCCTGGATGCCAAGAGGAAGGAAATACAGAGGACCTGAAAGAAAATCAGCTACAAAAGGTTATGAAAAAACACTGACTAGGAAGAGTACTGCAGCTGTTCAGCAAAAGCAATGCAAGCTCCAGACATAACTTCCATTAACCTAGAGGAACGTATAGGAAAACTGCACACAGTCCTGATTAAAAAAATGCATACATTAAGTCAAACAACAAAAGGCTGGAAAAAAATGGAAGAAAAGTTATACAGATGAGGTGATAAAACTGCAAAAATCAGAGGTCGAAATAAAGAAAAGGCTGGCTGAATATGAGACTGCTCAAGAAGAGAGGTTGCAAAAAATAATAGAATTAGAGGACAGAGCATGTAGGGAAAACCTGAGATTTTCTGCTGTACCAGAGAAGCTGGAAGGAACAGACTGTATTAATTTTATGAAAGCACCAATAAGCAACTGGACTGCTATTCCACAGCAGGAGTTGTTAATTGAAAGGGCACATCTTGTGTGTGCTCCAAACCTGGCTATGAAAAAGCAACCTAGACCTTTAATAGTAAAGATGCAATTCTACCAGCAGAAGGAGTTTATTCTGACAAAACTGTGGCAGAAGAACAAAGTACTAAAAGTGGGAGACAGCAGAGTGTTTGTGGAGAATGATTACTCACTGTACACCAGGCAGAAGAGGAGTAAATTTATTCCACTATTCAGGGAACGTCGAGAAGGAGGCATGAGATTCAAACTGTTGAACCCAGCTATCGTCAAAATATTCTTTCCTGGAGGACAAAATCATTTTTGATGCAGTAGATGCTAAGGAGGAAATACAAAAGTTTGTCCAACAAAAAGTGAGCTGTGAAATAAAAAGAGATTCTGCTTCATGTTCTTCTGGTAATAAAGACCCCAGAGAGACTGTGCCAGTCAAACCTTTATTCAATGTTTCAATGGAAAATGCTTGCGATAAGTAAAAAAGCACAAGAGTTGACTAGAAGAATCTGGACTACATTAGAAATGAAGCAACAATGAGATTTGGGAGTGGAGATGAACAAGAATAAAACCAGTAACTTGGAAATTGACAAATATGGGATTACAAAGCAGTAATTATATTTGTGAAACATGATAAAACAAGAAAATATGGCAATATTGAACTTTTTTGACTTTGTTCAACTTGTAGGGAACTCAAAAGCATATGCCATATTTTGTTTCATTAATGTTTGGAAACATACTTGGGGAAGAGGAGGGAGAAAGTTAACTGTAAGTAAAACAATTTTTTTCTTAATAGTAATATGTTGATATTGCACGATTTTCTTTGTATGCTATAAAGTTTTTTCAGTTATTTTTAAGTATAATGGGATGCTAATGTAAACAGGTGCTTTTGCCTTCTCTCTTTCTTCTTTTTCAGTTTTAAGAAATGTAGGCACTGCAATGTAAAAAAAATGACAAAAACAAAAGGAAAAAAAATTTGAAGTACCTTTTCATATTCTTGCATAAGGGAATGACTGGATTAAGGCCCTTAAGTTGAAGATGTAGCAGATTTTAAGAGAAAGCAAGTAAAGGAAAAGGAACATTGAATTTTATAAAGCTTTTTTCTAGCAACTTTGTGTCTGGCCCTCATGTCTCCATGGAGACAATCTGATTAAGAGAAATGTCAAGGAGGTGATATTTTCTGAAAGCATTCAAGTGTTTTCCCGTCTGGGAGAGCTATGAAGGTAAGACAAAACAAGACAGCACTTAGTAGAAACACAGGCTGTACCATACGTCTTAGCACGTATAACCTTTCTTTTGGATTAACCCAAGTCTGCAAGTATGGCAGTGCACTTGTTCCTGTTAGGAGGATAAAACTTCAATATTTGAGTATTATTTATTTATTAATTTTATTTGCACTTGCTTACTGGGGTAATCTACTGGGCCATTAAGAGCCCATTTCCACTGGAGGCCTGGGGAGAAAAGCTCCACAAATAACAAGAACACAGAGGTGTAAACCTATAAAATATGTACATTTCAAGAATGTATACAACAAAGATAACATATTTAATATTTGGTTGTGTTACTGGAATAATAAACTGACAAAAGTGTAGAGCAACAAAGGTAAAGAGATTGACATTACATAGATGTTTCTGGCAGTAGAAAGAGTGAGGCTTTCACATGACATTAGTACATAGTAAACATCAATATCAAGATTAAGCAGAGGCAGTTTAGTTTTAAGAAGAGGAGGCATGGTGGAGGTGCAATTCTAGACAGAAGACAGTATTTTAGAGAGTTTTGAAAGCAGCAGGATTTTGAATAGTTCTAATAGTTAGTGGTAGGCCATTCCAAATTTTGGCTACTGAACAAGAATATAAGAAGCTGGCCGGCTGGCAGGTTAAGTTTCTGTACCAGCAAAAGGTGATGATTCTAGGATTTGAGAGGACTCCTTGGATGGTAGAAACTAAATATCAAGCTAAGAGCAGGATAGTCTGATGGATTAAAGATTATTTTGTGTGCAGTTATTTGCAGATAGGAGAGGTAGTGAGGTAGTTTTAGCCATTTCAGAGAGTGAAGAGTGGTACAGTGATGGGTAAAGTGTTTGATGTTAGTTGTGAATTTGGTGATTTTGTTATAACAAGTCTCACATGTAGCTTTGAGAAGGGATTGGAGATTAGTAAGTAGAGGAGCACCATATACAAGAGAGAGAGTAATAGGCACGTGAAATCTAGGACTTGTTTTATTGGGGGGGGGGGGCTAAGGAAGTGTTTATTTCTATAAAGTATTCCTAGCTTTTGGTGAGTTTTGCTGATGCTGTGATGTATGTGTAAGTCAAATTTCAGATGTTCATCTATAATTACTCCTAGTACTTTTGTGTGGGTAACAACCTTGATTGCTGTGTTACTGTGAGAAAGTAGATTGAATTGGGCTTTGTTTAAGGGGGTTGTCTTCTTAGGGGCGAATAGCATGAGCTTGGTTTTGTTTGGGTAAAGGGATAGATGATTATTATATACAGTGGATATAAAAAAGTTTACACACCCCTGTTAAAATGCCAGGTTTTTGTGATATAAAAAATGAGACCACAATAAATAATTTCAAAACTTTTCCCACCTTTAATGTGACCTATAACCTGTACAATTCAATTGAAAAACAAACAAATCTGTTAGGATAAAAATGTAAAAATTAAAAAATGTACAATAAGCTGGTTGCATACGTGTGTGCACCCTTAAACTAATACTTGCTTTAATTACAGCATTCAGTCTTCTTGGGTACACACCTGCCATCAATTAAAGAGTCTCTGATTAACCCCAAATAAAGTTCAGCTGTCCTAGTAGGATTTTCCTGACATTTACTCAGTTGCCTGCTGCAGCAAAAGCCATGGTTCGCAGAGAGCTTAGAAAGCATCAAAGGGATCTCATTGTTGAAAGGTATCAGTCAGGAGAAGGGTACAAAAAATTTCCACAGCATTGGATATACAATACAGTGAAGACAGTCATCAGAAAGTGGAGAAAATATGGGACAACAGTGATGTTGCAAAGAACTGGATGTCCCTCCATAATTGATGAAAAGATGAGATGAAAACTGGTCAGGGAGGTTGCCAAGAGACCTACAGCAACACTGAAGGAGCTGCAGGGATTTCTGGCAAATACTGGTTGTATACTACATGCAACAACAATCTCTTGTGTTCTCCATATGTGTGGCCTATGGGATAGGGTTGCACGACGGAAACCTTTTCTTACATAGAAAAACATCCAGGCCTGGCTAAAATTTGCAAAACTATACATCAAGTCTCCCAAAAGCATGTGGGAAAATGTGTTATGGTCAGATGAGACTAAGGTTGAACTTTCTGGCCACAATTCCAAAAGTTATGTTTGGCTCAAAAACAGCACTTCGCATCACCAGAACACCACCATCCCCACAGTGAAGCATGGTGGTAGCAATATCATGCTTTGGGGCTGCTTTTCTTCAGCTGGAACTGGGGCTTTAGTCAAGGTGGAGGGAATTATGAACAGTTCCATATACCAGTCACTTTTGGCCTAAAACCTTCAGGCGTCTGCTAGAAAGCTGAAGATGAAGAGGAATTTCACCTTTTACCATGACAATGACCCGAAGCATACATACAAATCAACAAAAGAATGGCTTCACCAGAAGAAAATTAAAGTTTTGGAATGGCCCAGCCAGAGCCCAGACCTAAATCCAATATAAAATCTGTGGGTGACCTGAAGAGGGCTGTGCACAAGAGATGGCCTCGCAATCTGACAGATTTGGAGCATTATTGCAAGGAAGAGTAGGCAAATATTGCCAAGTCAAGATGTGCCATGTTGATAGACCCCTACCCAAGAAGACTGAATGCTATAATTGAATCAAAAGGTGCTTCAACAGAGTATTAGTTTAAGGATATGCAGACTTATGCAACCAGCTTATTGTACGCTTTATTTTTTTATATTTTTCCCCTAGCAGATTTGTTTGTTTTTCACTTGAATTGTACATGTTATAGGTCACATTAAAGGTGGGAAAAGTTTTGAAATGATTTATTGTGGTCTCATTTTTTTATATCACAAAAACCTGGCATTTTAACAGGGGTGTGTACACTTTTTATATCTACTGTATCCAGGTATCAGTGGAGGTAAAGACCAGTTGAGGTGTTGGTTGTAGATCAGATATGGAATCGGCGGAGCATATAATAGTCGAGTCATCTGTGTACTGAATAAGTGATCCTTGACCTAGTGAAGAATAAAAGCTATTAATGAAAATGCTGAATAGGAGGGGTCCTAGTATGGGGCCACGGGGAACTCCATTAGAGGTGTTCAGATATGCAGAGAGGGAATGTTTCCAATTAACAGGCTGCTGTCTGTCTGCTAAGTAGCTTGAGAACCAGTTGAGAGAGGAGTGGGGAAAGCCAGTCTTAGAGAGTTGGTTTAGAAGTAAAGGGTGGGAGACAGTGTCAAATGCTTTTGAGAGGTCTAGGAATATAGAAGAGAAGATTTTACCATTGTCTCAGCTGTATTAATTGTATCTGTAAAAGATATGAGGGCAGTTGTAGTGCTATGGCCTGGCCTAATTCCATGTTGTGTGGGAAATAGGTTTTGGATGTTAAGTAGAAAGTTTAGAATTTGAATATGTATACATTTTCCAAGATCTTTGAGATAAAGAGAATGGATGTTGGTCCGAAGTTTGAGATATCAGTATTATAGCTATCTTTATGAAGAGGAAGAATAAATGTTTTTTTCTGGATCTGGATTTTAGAGACATAAGATTCTTGGATAGATCTATTTAGAAGTGTGGCAATAAATTAGGCAATAGCTTCAGCTGCTGTTGTAGGAATTGTATAAGTGGGTTGTCAGGACCATTAGAGCAAGGTTTGAGTTTGAGAAGTAATATTTTTATTGTGGTGGTTGGAATGGTTTTAAAAGAGAATATAAGTGTAGACTGGATAGTGGACTTGTGAGAAGAATGGGAGGGTGTAGTGGAGGGGGGGATAGTTTTGAAGGAGTCATAGGATTTGTCATGCTATGGACTTGGGGAAAAGTAGCAGTGATGTGTGCTGTAGTATCCATAAAATAAGAATTGAAGAGAGTGGGTATTTCTTGAGATGTTTTGTCAAGATGTGGACATGGGTCACTCTTTGTGTCTGGAATTAGTAGTGATGTAATAAAATTGTAGAATTTTGGGGGGTTTAGCCTATGGTCAGTCTGAAGTTTTAGATAATGGCCTTTTTTGTCTTTGTTAACTAGTCATTGTATTTGGTTTAAAAGTTGTTTAAATTTCAACAGGTCTGGAGGGGTTTTATTTGCTAGCCATTGTTTCCAAATTTTGTCTCTGGCTTTCATAAGTTTTTTAGTGGTCTTAGTCCACCACAGGGCATGGTTTATTTTGATCTGCTTTTGACAAAGAGGAGCAAGGCTATTTAGTGTGTGTAGAAATATTGAATTGAAGTAGTCAACTGCATCTTCTAGAGGGAATGCTTTTAGCATGTACCAGTTAATCTTTTTTAAGTATTTGTGGAGATCAGTGGGTTGAATTTTTTTAGGTTCCTTATTTGTTTTTACTGATGTGACTTTTGTAAGAAGGGGGCAGTTCGGTGAATAAAGGTGGGGAGGTGGTCACAGAGGGTGTTTGGGAGAGTACCAGCAGAAGATATTTTATTGGTGTCAGTGACCAGAATCAAATCTAAAATGGAGCCACTGTTGTCGTCTCTATTAGGTCTGAAGTGATAAACTGAGTAAAATTAAAGAGATTGATGTTTGAAGATGGAATGATAGAGGACAGGTCTAGCCAGTTGATATTTACATCCCTAAGAATAATGGTTTCATTTTTAATGTTGTTGGAAATCCAGGCAAGGATTTCCTCCAGTAAGGGTATATTGTTACCAGTAGGTATATGGAACTGCGATACATAATTTTTACAGTCATTCATTTTTAGGAAGGAAATAAGAATTTCATGATGAGCAAATTGTGGAGTAGGATTTGTATAGGGAACTATGTTGTAGGAGTTGGGAAACAGTAGTGCAACACCACCTTCCTTTTTGCAGGGTCTATCTGATCTTATGGTTCTGAAACCTAGAGGGAGATATTTGGAGTCCTTATTGTAAGGTTTTAGCCAGGTTTTAGTAGCAGCAATGATGTTGGGTTGGTTGTGGGCAATCTAAAGTCAGGGATTTTATTACAAATGCTTTACAGGTTTACAGTGACCACATATAGCGAGTTGTGGGAATTGCTGTTGTGAGGTTGTGTAGGGGCATTAACTGATGTTGGCTCAGGATTGAGGTGGATGTCTCCACATAAAGGTAAGGTAGTTTACCTGATAGCATAACACAGTAGCTGTTGCTTTCTGAAGGGTTTGGTACAGTATGTTTGTCGGCTGGTGTTAGAAATGTGTGGCTTAGTGAAATGGTGATTATTTTTTGTGGGAGTATTTTTGTTTTGTGTTGGAGAATGGGTTCTATTGGATAGAGGCTAGGAGATATGTCTAAGTAACTTTCAGAAAAGTTAGATAAGGGAGATGTGGTTGCTGTGTGTTTGGGGGTCAAGGAAACGGAGTTGAGAGCAGTGAAGTATACTATGGAAAGGAAAAGTGTGAAGATGGTACTAGAAATATTTCAGAAATTCTATGAAAGTCTGTTTAAAGCAGAGAAATATGGAACTCAAGAAAAGGTAAAAATGGAAATGTTTATGGAAGAATTAAATATGCCAAGGTTGGAGATAGATGTGGCTCAGTTATTAACATTATAGGAGAAGATGAGGTAGAAATGGTGATATAAATATATATATATATATATATATATATATATATATATAGATATATATATATATAGATATATATATATATAGATATATATATATATATATATATATATGGTTCTACCTGACTTCGTCGACAGCGCAGAAGACCGACATCGAACTGAGCTCCAAAAGATCGAAAGTGAAGAAGACCGAAGCGCCTCGCGAGTAGCAGAACATCGACAATGCAGAAGACCGACACGACGGATGACAACACCAACGCCGAGGATGCCGACATGGGGAAAGGCTGTGTGAGTATGCGGTAGTGACGGACCTTAGGGTGCGAGGCAGGTAAGTGTGGAGATTGACGGTCTGTGGGGATAGGCGTGGGTTAAGTGAGTTAGGCTTAGGGAGGGGTGGGTTAAGTGAGTTAGGGTTAGGGGCAGGGTTAAGTGAGTTAGGGTTAGGAGCCGTAGGTAAGTGTGATAGTGACGGACCTTAGGGTTAGGGTAAGGTTTAGTGTGGGCTTGTAAGGATTTTGGTGTGCTTGTGTTGTGTGTGTGGTTTGTGGAATGGGGATGTGTTTTGTTTTGAACTGTTATTGTGATGTGCAGTGTATGGGGTTTCGGTTTGTGTACCGTCGGTTATTTCGTTGTCGGTTATGTGTGGTTTAGTCGTTTATGGACTGTCAATATGTGTCGGTGATGTGGTTGTCGGTGTTGTGTGGTTTCGGCTATGTCAGGTAGAACCATATATATATATATATAAAAATAACCAATTCACAAGAACGTTCCCATGAATAGATGGTATTCCTGTGGAAGCTTGGAAGCTAGGAGGGAAAAAATTGACAAAGGTCTGGAAGGTTTTGTGTAACAGTATGTTAATAGTGGGAGAAGTACCATCATCCTGGAAGAAAGTGGTGGTGGCTGTAAAACCTAAAGAGGGTAAAGACCCATCAAATCCAACTTCATACAGGCCCATTTCAGTACTAAACCATGATTATAAAGTGCTTATATCTATAATGGATAAAACAATGGCAAACGTGATGCCAAAATTGATAGATATGGATCAGTGTGGTTTTGTGGAGAGGAGGCAAACATTTGACAATAGTAGCAGAACGTTGATGATCCAGATGGATGCAGAATGTAAGAAACTCTCACTGTTGTTGGTGGGTCTTGTTGCAGAAAAAGCATTTGACAGAGTAAGCTGGGATTTTATGAGCAGGGCAATCAAAGCATTTGCATTCCATAATAAAATAAGGTTGATTAGGAGAATATATGAGGGATCAGAGGTGAAAATTAAATTGGGTTGGTTCCTCTGTGATAATTTCTACTTGAGCAGATGAATCAAGCAGTGGTGTTCTCTTTCCCTGTTGTTATTTGCATTATATTTAGAACCACTGGCAAAGAAAATAAGGGACTCAGAAATTCAAGGATATAATTGGTATGGTAGTCAAAAAAACTGACTCAGTTTGCAGACGATATTATTTTATACTTGATAAAACCCCAGAATGACATTTCAGTGTTGTGGAACATTTTGAGAAACTTTCAAATCTTTTCGGGATACAAAAACAATTAAGCTAAAACAAAGGCAATAGCTATAAATTGTGTGCCCACACACAAATTCTTTCAGCAATATACATATTTATGGGGACATAATAAAATGAAGTATTTAGGAGTATGGATTAAAAATGATTCCGGTGTGACAGCTAAGGACATATGTGAAGAGATTAAGCAAAGGATAATACAAAAACTGAGAAACTTGAAGCTGTGTTATATAGGTTCATAGGTAGGTACTAGGCTATTGGCCCAAGGGCCTAAGTAAGCTTAGCTAGCCAACAAGGTTCCCTGGCTTACGCCACCCAAGAAAGTTAATTTCCTGTATCCTTGTCGAGCAGAGCCACAGAAGTGATCCCCGGGGTGTATTTCCTATTTCCCATCCACTCATCAAGATTTTTCTTGAAGAGTGCTAATGAGGAACTTTGCTTGACATAGATGGGTAGCTTGTTCCAGAGTATAGGAAGTCTCTGGGACAGGGATCTATCTCTCTAGCATGTCCTGTTTATTGTGGTGGCAAGGTTTAGGTCCCTAAAGCGTGTAGCTCAGAGGGATTGGGATTTCTTTAGGTGTAGCATGTCTAACAGCTCTGGGTTTAACATAGCTTTATATGTTAGGCAGAGATGATCTCGGAGTAGGTGATATGCTACAGAGTAAAGCTGGAGTTTTTTGAGATGGTCAGTGTAGGGCATCTGTATCTGTTTGAGGCCAGTAATCCTCTTTGTGAGGTACTTCTGTGACCTTTCCAGCTGCTGCAGATGTCTTGTGAGGTACATTCCAAAAGGGGCATTGTACTCTATAATCTGTCTAATGAGTGCCAAGTAGAGGGGAACAGTGACCTCTTTCTTCTTGGATGAGAACCCTTTTGTGATGAGGTGTGCCACATAGAAGGATTTCCTGACTACTGTGGCATTGTGATTATAAAAAGAGAGACTACTGTCCACCTGGTTCCCAAGGTCTCTTATCACACATTCGGCATTAAGTAGACTGCCGTTTATGTGGTAGTTCATGGGTACAGAGTTTTTACCAAAGTGGATGACAATGACCTTTTTGGCAGTGAGCTTGAGGCCATGTCTCTGTCTCAGTGAGGCCCTTCTGTAGGACGTCCACATCATTTGGGGACTTGACTATGGCTCCTAGTTTGCAGTCATCTGCAAACTTCGTTAGCCAGAGGCCTTCTGTGGTAGCCTGTACTTCAGAGATGTAGATACCAAACAGACTGAACCCTGTGGTACTCAACTTGTCACTGGTTTGAAGTCAGATTTGGAGTCTGCAACTTTTACAGTGTAGGTTCTGTCAGTGAGCCAGTTGGCAACTCATCTTGTGACGTAGGGGTTTATACCTAGTTTAGTGAGTTTAGCTATAATTCGAGAATGAGGGATGGTTTCATTAGCCTTGTCGAGGTCAAGATGGACTGTGTGAACCACCTTGGTGACTGCCTCAAAGAAGTCGATCAGGTTCAGAAAGCATGATTTGCCTTTCGCAAATCCGAACTGGGTGGGGTCCAGAGTTTGGAGGTTACCAATGTTTTTATGAGTTCCATGATGATACGTTCCATGGCCTTGCAGACTAGGCTCGTCAGGCTAATAGGGCGATAGTTCCCAGGATCAGTGGTGGATCCCCCTTTGTGGAGTGGGATAACTGTTGCTGTGTGCCATTCAGTGGGCACAAAGCCTGACATGAGACTATGATTGAACATGGTGCTTAGGTGGGGAGCCAGTTCATTCTGAAGTTCATGTAAAACACAACCTGGGATGTTGTTCGGTCCCATGGATGCGGTGTTTTTGGTTTTAGAGAGTGTAGCTTTTAATTGCATAGATGTGATTACAAGGACTCTGCATTCTTCCTGTACAGATATGGGCCCTTTAGGGAGTGAGAGGGGTTAAAGTTAGCACTGAACCTATCTGCCAGGGTGTTGGCAATATCAGTTGGTTCTGTAATTTTCATGCTGTTGTCCTGTAACTCAGAGCAGATCTGGGTGTTGCCATTGAGATTCTTGACATAGCTATAGAATGCTTTGTGGTTGCCCTGAGAATCACTGGCGATTTTGTTTTCATAGCTAGCTTTGGAGGATCTTATAAGGGATCTCAGCTTCTTACTGAGGCTGACCAGGGAGCTCCTCCACTCATGGGATTTTGCTCTCTTTTGCAACAGTTTCTTCCTTCAGTAGAGTTTGTTTATGGTAGGGAACCACCAGATTGGCTTCCTTATTTTGGAGGATAGTGTCTTGGTTCTGTTTGGGATAACACAATCCATGCACTTGTATAAGTGCTTATAGAGTGCATTTGTGTAGGATTCAGCAGTCGTAACTGTATTGTCCATCTGCATGGGTGTCATGAAGTTCACCACAGATGTCTTAAGAAGCATGAAGTTGGCTTTGGAGAAATGTTTTACTGTGGTTTCCTTAATGATGGGTAGGGTTGGGATGCGGATATCTAGGGTGATTAGCTTATGGTCGGATCTGAGCAACGAGGAGTTGACTTCAGGTGTGGAACACCGGTCACTCATGCTGGTAATGACTAGGTCTAGGATATTGTTGCCCTTGGTGGGGGTGTGGGTAAGTTGATTCAAGGCACTGAAATTTATGAATTCCAGAAAGCGTTGAGCGAAGGAGTTGATACATGAGTAGTTTTCCCAGTTAATAGTGGGGTAGTTGAAATCACCCATTATTAGGGTGTTTGGTTGAACCCTAATATTTTCTGGTATCTGAAGAAAAGAGGAGTGGGAATCCTGGGGCATGGTAGGGGATCTGTAGCAAGCTACAATTTGGATTTCAGTTTTGCCCAGAGTTAGTTGCACTTAGATAACCTCGGATGCATTATGCTGTGCAACTAGCCTGGAGGTGTGGATATACTTAATGAATATGGACACACTTCTGCCTTTGGTGTTCTGGTCCAGGTTAGATTGCCGAAAAGTGTGGTATGCGTTATAGCCTTGTAATGCAGGGGGTGCTCTCTAGATATACTTAATGAATATGGACACACTTCCGCCTTTGGTGTTCTGGTCCAGGTTAGATGGCCGAAAAGTGTGATATGCATTATAGCCTTGTAATGCAGGGGGTGCTCTCTAGAGCCTTGAACCAGGTCTCAGTCATTGCACAGATATCGATATTCTCCATTTTAAGGAGTGCCTCGAGTGAGTGCATTTTGAGATTTAGGCTTCTAGCATTGAGTAGCATTACCTTCGGTTTTTGCTTGCCTGTTCCTGTTATGGTGGTGAATTTGTCATTTGAACCTTGCCTAAAAAAGGCACTATAGGGATGGCAGAGCCTTAGCCAGTATCCGGAATCCCAAGGGTGACAGGTGCAGGCCATTTCTGGCAAAGCATTGTGGTTTGTCGACCATGTCGTCCCAGGCAGACAGATACTAGATCCCCTTAGAATGACACCAGAAGCTTAGTCAATTGTTGAAGTCAGTCATTTTGTCCTTGTACTGCGGTATCATTCGGGGCGATGGCAGGATGCTACTCAGGGCTAGGGTCATATCTGCCTGGGCTACAAGATCGGAGAGCTCTTCCATGTCTCTTTTTATGTAGTCCAGGGAGGTACGTCTCAAGTTGTTCACAGCAACATGGACAATGACAAAGTCATATTTGTACTTGTTGTGGAGTGACCTTAGTGCCTGGGTTATGTGGCAGATCCTGGCACCCGACAGGCAGCTGACAATAACCTTCACTTTGTTTAGCCTGGTGAGTGGGACATCAGTGTGCCTGACTATAGAGTCACCTATGACTAGTTTGTTGGGTACGTTTGTTTGTCTTATGGGCTGTGGTTTATTGGCACACTGAGTCTGTGGGCTATGTGTCATTTGGGTTGTGTTGGAGGGTGGAGGTTGCTTGCATTTCTGCTTTGGAGGTCTCTGTTGCTTGAGCAGATTATTATTGAGAGCCTCTGCAAATGTTTTTGTGTTTCTGTGTGTGGATTTTGGTGGTGTAGTGGGACTATGTAATGAGTGTGGTGTGGTGCAACAGGGACACAGGGGACAGTGGTCTCACCTTCGATAACCACATCGCCACAACAGTCAGGAAATCCTTCTATGTGGCACACCTCATCACTAAGGGCTTTCCATCCAGAAAAAAGGTCATTGTCCCACTGTACTTATCCCTCATTAGACCCATTATATAGTACAATGCCCCGTTTGTTATGTACCTCTCAAGACATCTGCAGCAACTGGAAAGGCCACAGAAATACCTCACTAAAAGAATCACAGGCCTAAAGCAGATGCCCTATGCTAACCATCTAAAAATAACTCCACCTATACTCTTGTCGATTATCATCTACTCAGAGGCGATCTCTGCTTAGCATACAAGGCCATGTCAAACCCAGAGCTGTTGGACATGCTACACTTAAAGAAATCCCAATCCCTTAGAGACACGCTCCAGAGATCTAAACCTTGTCATCACAATGAACAAAACATGCTGGAGGGATAGGTTCCTGACCCAGAGACTCCCCAGACTCTGGAATAGACTGCCCATGCATGTCAAGCAGAGCGCCTCTTTGGCCCTCTTCAAAAGGAACTTTGATGATTGGATGGGAGATAGGAAATTCACCCAGGTGATCACGTCAGTCACCCTGCTAGACAGGGGTTCAGGGAAGTAAATACTGTGGGAAGAAATAGTCAGGGAATTGTTATGGTTAGGCTTGTATAGGCCCTAGGGCCGATAGCTTAGTACCAACCTATGAACCTATAAGTGTTTATCTTCTCCTGTTGACTGTCAAGTTCAGTCTGGGTTGGGGAGAGTTTTACCTCCAGTTTGGCTAGATAAGTGCATCTCTCACAGGTTGTAGTGTTGGGTGGTAGGATGAGAGGGTTGTCTGTGTATATGAGGCAATTGCTACATTGCCTCAAGATGCCCAGATTCATCAGATAGACAGGAGAGAATACTGGGAGCTGACCCTTGGACATGCCTGAATAAAAAACTACTTTCCTCTAGACAAGTGAGGAAAGTGAGTATAAGAGCTGTTTTTCTCTAAGTAAGTGAGGAAAGTAAGTACAAAAACTGTTCTCCCCTAGGTAATGAGGAAGGTTGAGTGCTGTAGTAATTTCTAGCTTATTTAGTGCTAACAACAAGTTCTGAACAAATGCTGAGCATGAATAAGCAAATTCAAGTGCTAAAACTAAGAATCTGTACCTGGATCTTGTGGTAGATAGGGTACCTAGTGCTTACCACTCCCACTGATAAGCTAGAATGCTTCCCTCCAACACAGAAAGTCTTGTGGGGCTCAGAAGCTTACAAACAGTCCTGGATACTGCACATCTGTATCTAGACTAGACTAGTTACAGGAAAGGTGGGAAATGAGCACAAACTTGGGGTTTTAAACCAGAAGGTTGAAAGAGATGGAAAAACTGCCCAAACAGCCAATAAACTACAATTTCTGGGCTAGAAACCACTCTTGTGGTAGATAGGCTACCTAGTGCTTACCTACCACTCCCACAGATAAGCTAGAAGGCTTTTCTCCAACACAGAAAGGATTTGGGGGCTCAGAAGCTTATAAACAGTCCTGGATACAGCAAATCTGTGTCTGGACTAGACTATTTACAGGAAAGATGGGAAACAAGTGCAAACGCGGGCTTTTAAACCAGTAGGTTGAAAGAGATGGAAAAACTGCCCAAACGGCCAATAAACTACAATTTCTGGGCCAGAAACCACTCTTGTGGTAGATAGACACATAATCACACAAAAACATACTCGGAGGCTCTAAATAAAGATCTGCCTAAGCAGCAGAGAACTCCAAAGCAGACACCCAAGCAACCGCTACCCCAAAACAAAACACGTGCAACACATATCTCACAAAGCCAGTGTGCCGAACAGTCACAGCCCTTAAGACTAAACAACACACCTGATACACTTGTAATAGGTGACTCTATCATCAGGCACACTGACGTCCTGCTCACCAGGCTGAACAAGGAGAGGGTCACGGTGATCAGCCTGTCGGGCGCTACAATCCGCCACATAACACAAGCACTCAGGTCACTCCAAGGCAAGTACAAATATGACTCAGTCATTGTCCATGCTGGTGTGAATGACCTGAGACGTACCTCCCTGGACTACATGAAAAGAGACATAAAGGAGCTCTCTGAGCATGTAGCCCAGGCCGGTATGACCCTGACCTTGAGTAGCATCTTACCCTCACCAAGAATGATGCCACAATATGAAGACAAGATGATCAATTTCAACAATTGGCTTAAGTACTGGTGTCATTCAAAGGGGATCCAATGCCTGTCAGCTTGGGATGATATGCTCGACAAGCCACGATGCTTTGCTAGGGACGGCTTGCACCTGTCACCCCTGGGCTTTCGGATATTGGCAAAGGCTCTTGCTACCCCCATAGTGCCTTTTTTAGGCAAGGCTCAAAAGACAAACCCACCTCCATAGGTATCACAAGGGATAAGAAACTAAGAGTAGTGCTACTCAACGCCAGAAGTCTAAACCTCAAGATGCACGCACTCGAAACTCTCCTTAGCATGGAGAACATCGATATCTGTGCAGTAACAGAAACCTGGTTCAGGGCTCCTGAGTGCACCCCAGCATTACCAGGTTATACCTCACACCATGCTTTTCGGCCCCAAAACTTGGACCGAACCACAAAAGGAGGGGGAGTATCGATATTCATCAAAGATACCCACACCTCCAGGTTGGTGGCAAAGCACGAAGCATCAGAGACTATCCATGTGCAACTAACAGTGGGTAAAACTGCCTTCCAGTTTATAGCCTGCTACAGACGACCCTCCCAAACCCAGGAACCCCACTCGGCCTTTCTGAGAACACTGGAAAATATGAAGGTCTCTCCAAACACCATTATATTGGGTGACTTCAACTACCCAAACATAGACTGGGAGCATTACTCTAGCTCCAACACCCTAGCCCAAAGGGTCCTAGAATTTATAAACTCAAATGCTATGGAACAACTTGCTACCACTCCCACAAGAGGAGAAAACATACTGGACCTGATCATCACCAACATGGGGACTCTATGCTCCAGACCAGAAGTGTATCCCTCACTGGTAAGATCAGACCATAAACTAATCTCACTAGATATTCACATCCTGACCCCACCCCCTGCCCAGAAAACCACAGTGAAAAACTTCTCTAAAGCAAATTTCACACTCCTCAAAACCGAGGTGGAATCCTTCAAAGCCCCCGGGCCTGTGGAAAATACGGCCCAGACCGCAGAATCCTTTATAAACGCATTCTATGAACACCTTCAGGAATGCATGGATCATTCGATCCCATATAAAACCAAGACCCAATCCTCCAAAGGCAGACGTTCTGTCTGGTGGACCCCAGCCATAAACAAACTATACAATAGAATGAGGAAGCTACTAAATGATAGAGCAAAATCCCAAAAAGGGAAGGCATCACTGATCAGTATTAGCAAAAAACTACGGGCACTCATAAAATTGTCTAAGGCCAGCTTCGAGAGAAAAATTGCACAGGACACTAAGGATAATCACAAGGCTTTCCTTTAGTTATGTTAGGAACCTGGGTGGTAATTCCCAGATATGCTCAGAATTAGTCCAAAATGACACAAAATGCACTGAACCCACAGACATTGCCAACATCCTAGCTGACAGGTTCAGCGCAAACTTCTGCCACCAAAAGGGCAAATATCTATCCCAGCAGAGTGCTGCCCCTGACATCTCAGATGCTCAGGTAAGAGCCGCCCTCTCCAAAGCAAAAAACACAGCATCAATGGGACCAGATGGTGTCCCGGGCTGCGTCCTACATGAACTCCAAGAAGAGCTAAACCCAAACATAAAACTACTGTTTAGTCTCAGCCTTACTACAGGATATGTGCCCAAAGAGTGGCGTACAGCAACAGTGGTCCCTCTCCATAAAGGTGGTGCCTCAACGGATCCTGGAAACTATCGCCCCATAAGCCTGACTAGCTTGGTCTGCAAAGCTATGGAAAGGATCATCATGGACCTCATAAATAAAGATATTGGGGACCTACAGACACTGGATCCTACCCAGTTCGGCTTTGTTAAGGGCAGATCCTGCCTCTTAAACCTGGTTGATTTCTTTGAAACAGTCACCAAGGCCATTGACGAGGGAAGGTGGTCCACACAGCCTACCTGGACCTCGCAAAGCCTTCAATACAATACCCCACTCGGGCATTATAGATAAGCTCACCAGCTTAAATATAAACCCCTATGTCACTAGATGGATTGCAAACTGGCTCAAGGACAGAACCCACATGGTTAGAATTGCTGGAGCCATGTCAGACTCCAAACCAGTTACAAGTGGTGTCCCACAAGGCTCAGTCCTGGGACCTCTCTTGTTCGGTATATATTTCTCGGAGGTACAGGCCAACACAGAAGGACTGTGGCTGACCAAGTTCACAGATGACTGCAAACTGGGCCATAATCGACTCTCCAGCCGACACAAGCATCCTCCAAAAGGGCCTCATAGAAACAGACAACTGGTGCCAGAGCCATGGCCTCAAGCTAAATGCCAAAAAGTGTATAGTCATCCCCTTTGGCAAAAACAAAGTGCCCACAAATTACCACATAGGTGGTAATCCATTAAGTACAGAAGAAGTAATTAGGGACCTGGGGACCCAAGTTGATAGCAATCTCTCATTTGACAACCACGTGGCCAAAGTGGTTAGAAAAACATTTTATATAGCCCACCTAATCATGAAGGGATTCACATCTAGATCAGGGGAGGTCATCGTGCCTCTTTACTCATCCCTCATCAGGCCCATAATTGAGTACAATGCCCCTTTGGGATGTACCTTACCAGACACCTGCAGCAACTGGAAAGACCCCAAAAGTACCTCACCAAGAGGATCAAAGGGCTCAAACAGATGCCATATGCTGCCCGGTTAAAGAATCTCCAGCTCTACTCAGTGGCATACCGCCTGTTCAGAGGCGATCTGTGGCTGACGTATAAAGCCATGTCCAACCCGGAATTAATGGACATGCTGCACCTCAGAAAATCCAAATCCCATTGAGCTATGCACTCGAGACTTGAACCTCAGCACTGAAATAAATAGGACATGCTGGAGGGACAGATTCATAACCCAGAGGCTCCCTTCACTCTGGAATAAAATCCCAGTCCAGGTTAGGCAGAGTCCCTCATTGACTCTCTTCAAGAGGAATCTTGATGAGTGGATGGGAGATCGTAGGTTTACCCCGGGTATCACTTCTGTGTCACTGTTAGACAGAGGCACAGTATACTAACCTCGAAAAAGGGTATAGCAAAATAAATTTAAAATGGGTGGCGAAAGCCAAACACATTCTGGCTAGGCTTATAAATGCCCTAGGGCAGATAGCCTAGTATGAACCTATAGGCTACCTAGTGCTTACTACTCCCACTGATAAGCTAGAAGGCTTCCCTCCAACACAGAAAGGCTTTGGGGGTTCAGAAGCTTACAGACAGTTCTGGTTACAGGAAATCTGTATCTGGACTAGACTAGTTACAGGAATGGCTGGAAACAAGCACAAACACATGCTTTTAAATCAGAAGGTTGAAAGAGAAGGAAAAACTGCCCGAACGGCCAATAAACTACAATTTCTAAGCCAGAAACCACTCTTGTGGTAGATAGGCTACCTAGTGCTTACTACTCCCACTGATAAGATAGAAGGCTTCCCTCCAACACAGAAAGACTTTGGGGGTTCAGAAGCTTACAGACAGTTCTGGTTACAGGAAATCTGTATCTGGACTAGACTAGTTACAGGAATGGCTGGAAACAAGCTTATAATTTTTTTATGGATATGAATAGTAAGATACAAGCAGTTAAAATGTTTTTAGTCTTATATACAAGTAAGATATATTTTTATCAACCAGAGAAGAAGCTGTGGATAGCAGTTAATAAAGAGCTGAAGGATATTACTGGGGGGGGGGTGGATGGCAAGAGTCAAGTGGAATAAGCTAATTCCTCCAATAGAACAATGCATATTAGGATTACTCTATTTGAAGGAGTATTTTAGAGCTACACATTTAAGGCTTCTATACATAGCACAAGCAGAAAACTGTAATTCAAAGTGGAAAGGGATGATGATGAAACAGGGGGGAAGCTCAAGAAACAAGGAGAGACTGGGATTTTGGATGCAGACCTTTATGAATGTAATAGTCTGTATGATTATTGTTATTCTCTTCAAAGTAGCAGAAAGTATTCTAAGAACTAAGCCAATATGAGAAAGGCAAAAGGAGATTCTGCCAATAGAGATGACTGTAATTAGGGATACAGACAATAGGCAAGAGTGGGCTGGAATTGGAGAAAACTGGCAAATGAGCCAAGGTATTGGGAGGAAAAGAACTAGAGAGGGAAAGGTAGTAAAATTGGAAAACATCAAGAATTTATTTGGACTGCAGGTTAGAGACTGCTTTCCTTATCAAGGATTGATATCGGAGTATAGGCAAAGAGAAAGAAATGGGGGGGGGGTTCTAAATGAAAGATCACACTTGTAGAGTGTTTAGTAGAATCTGTAACAGAAGCTGCTGTTAAAGGAATAATTAGAGCATATAAAATATTGCAAGACAACAATAAAAATCAATCAAAGGAGAGTAGAAAGGATTGGAAAGAAAGATTGGCTAAGCAATTCAAAAAGAAACAATGGAGATATATGTATGTCTCCCAAATATGCAGCTAAATCTAGAAGATGTAGTATTTTGCTTGGAAATGTTAACATAAGTATTTATACTCCAAGTAGACTCCAGATAATTTTGTCCTCAGGTAGACAGCAACTGTTGGAGGTGTGATGGGGAAGAAAGAGGTATTTAGGAACATGTTTTCTGGGAGTGTAATGAGTTGGCAGACTTTAAAGATTCCCTGCAGACTACTCTAACAGAGATACTGGGTGAGCAAATTGGTATAACTAGGGAAATTATTTTTTCTGAGCTATGATTCAGAATTGGAGTTGCATAGATATAGTAAGACCTTGATGAGTGTAATTATGGTGGCTACCAAAAAAATCAGTTACTAGAAAATGGAAGTCAAAGTCTAACCCAACCGTACTAGAAGTAGTGAATATAGCAACAGAGATGAAACAACTGTAATTGGGATCTTTAGAAAAAGGTAGGAGCAAATTACATAGAAAATGGGAAGTGTGGCAACAATACATACAGGGGGAGAATTAGGTGTAAAAGAAGGCAGGATTTGAATGAGCTGTGTAATGTCGGACTGACAGTGATTGACTTGTAAGTGATTTCTAATATGTGCAACTAAAATTGTCAGTATGGCCTATGATGTATAATGTTTGCAACGAAGATTATGTCACTGTTGTTTGTTTTCACTTACATAAATGTCTGATTGCCTATGTCATAAGTGATAATTTAATAAAGATGTTTCTTGTTTAGAAAAAAAGAGAGAGAGAGGGTCTGAACCCCCAGGCTCTGAAGGCTGTTCCTCCTTTCTTAGTTTCTCTTAGGGATAGGGTGTCTGTTCATACTAATCATTCCTTTATGTCCAAGGTGGCCAGTGAGTTGTCTCTTTGTCAGTCTATTAATTTACCTTCCTTTTTTTCCTTCTTTACAGGCTGCTACTGAGAAGGTCCTTCACACCTTGGATTTGCATAGGCAGCTCAGATATTATTTGGAGAAGACTAGACTAAGGCCATTTGTAAATCTGAGCAATTTTTTTTCTTTTCATCCTTGGTCTTTGGGTTTGGTAGTTTCTAAAAAAAACATTTCTTCCTGGATCTCTAAGGCCATGTTTTGTTATTCCTTTCATGGTGAATGTCTTTCTGCCTTAGGTTGGTTCATAGGTTCATAGTTTGGTACTAGGCTATCAGCCCTAGGGCCTATACAAGCCTAGCCATAACAATTCCCTGGCTATTTCTTCCCACACTATTTACTTCCCTGGACCTCTGTCTAGCAGGGTGACTGACGTGATCCCCGGGGTGAATTTCCTTTCTCCCATCCAATCGTCAAGGTTCCTTTTGAAGAGGGCCAAAGAGGCACTCTGCTTGACATGTATGGGCAATCTATTCCAGAGTCTGGGGAGTCTCTGGGTCAGGAACCTATCCCTCCAGCATGTCTTGTTTATTGTGACGACAAGGTTTAGATCCCTGGAGCATGTGGCTCTGAGGGATTGGGATTTCTTTAAGTGTAGCATGTCCAACAGCTCTGGGTTTGACATGGCCTTGTATGATAAGCAGAGATTGCCTCTGAGTAGACGATATGCGACAGAGTATAGCTGGAGTTTTTTAAGGCAGTCAGCGTAGGGCATCTGCTTTACGCCTGTGATTCTTTTAGTGAGGTATTTCTGCGGCCTTTCCAGTTGTTGCAGATGTCTTGAGAGGTACATACCAAACGGGGCGTTGTATTCTATAATGGATCTAATGAGGGATGAGTACAGTGGGACAGTGACCTCCTTTTTTCTGGATGAAATGCCCTTAGTGATGAGGTTAATAGGTTCATAGATTAGTACTAAGCTAACTGCCCTTGCGAGCCATTTTAAGCTTAGCCAGTTATCCCTTGTGAGACTCAAACCCTGCACCTTGTGTTTGTAAGACAAACACCTTAACCATTAGGCCACCCTCCCACCCCCAAATTATTTTGCTGTAATTATATAGGTTCATAGATTAGTACTAGGCTAACTGTCCTTGTGGACCATTTTAAACATAGCCAGCTACCCCATGTGAGAATCAAACCCTTCACCTTTTGTTTGTAAGGTAAACACCTTAGCCATTATGCCAACCTTCCACCCTGTGGTGTGCCACATAGAAGGATTTCCTGACTGTTGTGGCGATGTGGTTATCGAAGGTGAGACCACTGTCCACCTGTGTCCTAAGTCTCTTATCACACTTTTGGTGTTTAGTGTACTGCCACCTATATGGTAATTCACGGGTACATGTTTTTCCCAAAGGG
Source organism: Protopterus annectens (assembly GCF_019279795.1). Lineage (NCBI taxonomy): Eukaryota > Metazoa > Chordata > Ceratodontiformes > Protopteridae > Protopterus > Protopterus annectens. Next base: position 1,379,208,205 of record NC_056732.1, read on the forward strand.
GATAACTATACATTTCTTGGCATTGAACTTGAGCCCATGGCTCTGGCACCAATCATCTGTTTCTGTAAGGCCCTTTTGTAGAGTATCCACATCATTTGGGGATTCAATAATGGGTCCCAGTTTGCAGTCATCTGCGAACTTTGTTAGCCAGAGTCCCTTAGTGTTGGCCTGTACTTCAGAGAAGTAGATGCCAAACAAGAGCGGTCCCAGGACTGAACCCTGAGATACTCCACTTGTCTGGAGCTGGATTTGGAGTCGGCTACTTTTACAGTGTGGGTTCTATCAGTAAGCCAGTTAGCAACCCATTGGGTGACATAGGGATTAATGCCCAGCTTAGTAAGTTTATCTATGATTCCAGAGTGGGGGATGATGTCAAAGGCCTTGGCAAGGTCTAGATAGGCTGTGTGGACCACCTTACCCTTGTCCATGGCTCTGGAGACTGATTCAAAGAAGTCAGTCAGGTTCAGGAGACAAGATTGGCCCTTCACAAACCCAAACTGGGTGGGATCCAGTGTTTGAAGGTTGCCAATGTCTTTGTAAAAACTCACTCTACCAAACCTGTTGCTTCCTCTGATGCCTTTTTCAAAAGGACTGAACACCAATTCCATCCTTGTGGTTGATATTTGGACTTCTGTCCATACCGTCACTAAACATTGCAAATTGGATGTTATATCCAAATCAAGAGCTGGCTTTGCCAGAGCTATCCTGCATGGGTTTGCAGAGAGGCCTTCTGTGCCTTCCTTTTCCCAGGTTTTTTCTTGAGCTTATGTACTCTCCATTATATAAAGAATTTTGCAATAGTGATATGGAAAGACATAGTATAGTTGTATAAAATCATACCATAACAGTGGATGCCCTTCTCTTCACTGTTGCAGTATTTGCTACCTCCTTCCTCCCCCTTCTGCTCTGCCCTATTCTTTTTGCTTTCCTGGCCAGGGATTCTTTTCTTTTTCTCCTTCTCGATGCATATGTTCCTCCTGGTCCCTAGAGATATTCTGTTCCTTCTGGGGCTTTTCAGTTCTGAGGTATGTATGAACGTACCTCACCTTTATGCCCTACACCTTGCATAGGGAGCATAAGTGTGACATGCAATGTCTATAAATTACAAAGGTTTTGGTATACTGGCCAGGCATTGGGCTATCCGTGAAACGAGATCCCTTATGTAAAGGATATTGCAACAGTGAAGAGAAGGACATGTATTGTTATGGTAAGATTTTACACAACTGTAATTTCTCATGTCATCAGGATAAAGGATAGATACCACATACAAATTTGCTAGTTGGAAAGAACTGTATTTTGTTTGCAAAAATATTATAATTCACAGGTTACCCAGAACTGGTATGGTTTATCAGGGGTGTGGGTCTCCTCATTTCTTCACATAGTCATGATTTTTTTTTTGTGAATATGCAGAGGCAACAAATACAGTCTTAGGCATGCACATGTAGTTTTTTTAAGGTAGTAAACGAATACCACAAAATGTCACACAACACATCCATGGGGGTGCTGCCTCTCCCTTCACACTCCCAAAAGTGTTTAGACTAAAGCAGGAGGTACAGGACAGGTGGCAGCCCCCTTTGCAGGAAGCCTTTCATCTTTTCATTTCTATGGCTATGCTGTTATAAGATGATAATGCATGCATTTTCATAAGTAACAGTCTGAATGTACATGGCTGTCTCTCAGCCAGTGTCAACCAGCTGAAGCCACACCCACACCAGTGCAAAAAAATAATATTGGGTATTAAAGTTATGTTGTTCTCTGTTCTGATTTTTCTTGGTTCTGAATTTTTTTTTCATTTATTTCCATCTTCTGTATGTATATTCAACAACATTCCATTAGCAAAGTTTCCTTCATTTATCTCTTACACTGGACAGTCTAGATATTTACATTTTACATTGCACAGTCTAGATACAGTCAGATTCTCCAGTTCATATGTATGTATCTCTTCCAGCTTAATTACTTCTCATATGTCTCCACAAGTACATGCGATTATTGCAATCTCTTTAGTACATGACTGACTCAGTATTTTGTCTGCTAACATTTTACGGATTTCAGTTTAGCCAGCCAGTTTCTTCATAATTTTTAATTATCACACAACATTTCAACTGTGGTATTCAAGTTTACTAAACTGGCAGGAATAATGAATAATAATTGTTTTATTACAGATCATCTTGGTAGTATGACTCAATAATTTGCTATTCACTGTAGTGCTGTCTGAAGAAAGGCTGTAAGCCATTTTCATCATGTCTTTCTTGTGCTATCCAAGGAAACAAAATAAACTCTTGCTGATCTTAACTTTCAGGCTTTTTGCTGTTTGCAAAAGTTACAGAAAAATTATTTCTCACTTTCCAACCATCAGTATGCCACAGAGGACTTCCAAGATAGCTGAACACTGATCAACAGCTTAAATTCAGCTCTCCCAGTATGAAAAAATGAGAAATAAGAGCTAATACTTCTGCCAGCTTGAGTAAAATTCAATTACTGGGTGGATGCCAGCAAAGAAGGGAAAAAACTACTGGAAATAATCCTGTAGTTCAGCAAAAAGCAGTGCAAACTTTAGCTTTGCTACAAGACATGGTTTCCAGTAATTTTGAGAGAAAAAAATCAAAGTACTCAGAGGTGATTAAAATAAATGAAACAATGAAGGAGTATATCATCTCAAATAAAAGGCTTAAAAAATAGAAGAAGCTTTAACTAGCTACTCAAATAAACTGATAAAACTGCAAAAGTCATAGTTTGAAATGAAGAAAAGGTTGGCTGAGTGTGAACCTTCTCAAGAAGAACTGTTTCAAAAAAATGGTAGAATTAGAGGAAAGAGCATGCAGAGGAAGCCTGAAATGTATTGCTGTACTAGAGAAACTGAAAGGAACAGACTGTATTAATTTTATGAAAGTGCATGTGGCAAGTGAAGGTACTACCAGCCCAGCTATCTGGAATTTTGTAAATAATTGTATATCATTTGTGAATATCAACATGATTCATATGCTTGTTTTACAAACGTATTAGAACTGTATGTTATGTATATATTGAATTGCTGGTGTGTGTTAAAAGGGTTTGTAAAGTACTGAGCTTAAAGATGTATCCGCAGTGTATCCTACTGAAAAAGAACAGAAATGTATATACACTATTGTAGCTGTATAAATGTATATAGTTTAATAGTGGAAACTGGGACATAGAAGGTTAACTTGCAAAACTTCAGAAAAATGTTTGAAATTAAATAATTTTATAACTGTTCCATAAAAGATTGTTTCAATGCAGCAAGGAGACAGGATGTCTAAAACTAGGGAGCCTTCTGCATTGTCTTGTAAGTGTTTTAATGTTTTATGTCTTCCAGCAGCTGCAAAGATCTGAGGGCTATATATTTTTCCCAGGGAGATGCTAAATGCTGGCAGTTTCTAGCAATGGGGGGTTAGCTTGGGAACTAAAGTCAGATAAGAAGTGATGTAATCCTGCAAGCTAACCCAGCAGTAATATTTGATATTACTTTAAGAAGTCTCTGAGAGAGACAGACAGACGGTGCATTTTGTATTTTGTCTTTAACCTGACAGCATCAGCTGGAAAACCAGCTCACCACATCTGCCTGCTCACCACTCTGTAAGTAAGTTAACTAGGGTACAATAATTGCTCTTAGATACAGTCAAGAATCTATTGAAGTACAGCTTAGATGTTTTCTTTATTTATTTGAGACTGTCCTGCAATGTTTTAAGTATTACCTACTCTTAGCAAGCTTGGCTACTCATGTTCCCAGCTACCTACCACAATACTAACTTATTGTAGCAACAACTGCTAATGGCTGTTATGTACCTCAAAAACAGTTTGTATCAATTGTTCACTGATGAATCTCAACTACATTTTAACCATGTTTAGTATATGTCACCATATTTTAAAATTGTAGTATGCTCTACAGCTGTTTTACATCTGTTTTCTTCTTGTCTTGCTTCCTTAACTGGACTAATGTCTATATTTAGATGATATGTTTTTTTAACTGTATAATGCAAATAATACTTAATGTGGGGCTTTTCTCCCCGGGCCTCCGCTGAAAACGGACCTGTGTCCAGTCGGACTCTCCCGGTCAACAAATGTAAATAAATAATAAATAAATAATAAATAATTTCCTGTGATTTTGAACTTTGATATTACTGTGATGATTTACTGAGTATTTTCTTGTTCTTTTCTTGTTTATTATTAAATATATTTAAACCTATCATTGTGGCTGATATTTGTGAGACATATTTAAGTTCAGAGAGTACTTGAATATTTATTTGGTGACTCTGTGTAGGCCACTCCTAATAGCCTTGCTCTTGGTCAAACTACCATTCGGATTAATGGTAACATTACACAGTATGATTTGAAACTCTTTGTTAAGGGCCTTAAAGTAGCTGATAAGGAGTGACTGGTGGCAGGTGAAACTACCTTATAGAGTCTGGGCAGAAGGGGGCATAGCTTGTAAACCTGTGCCAGCCTTTCACAGGTGTGTGTGTGTGTGTGTGTAAATCAAACCTTAAAGAGTGTGTGTGTCAGCTACTTGGGAAGGGACACAAAGCAGTGGTTGGACAGAGAGGGTGTTGGAGGTCTTGGCTTGGTCACTCAGCTGAGATCTCAACTCTATAGCTGTGCCAGTGGGGAGTCGTATTGAGGATTTAGAAAAACAGGGAGAAACCAGCCCCAGACTGATTGTGGTCTCTGTATGCTGTTAATGGAAATTGAACTTTACTGTATGTATACTTGTCATCCTCCCAGTGTGTAACCCCCCCCCCACACTGTTGCCAATGGTGAGGATTAAGGCTGCTTGATTACTGGGGCAGTTGTGAAGCATCTTATATTAATTGGTGGCAGTGGTGGGATATCCATATATTAGGATTCAGTGGTGTGTATATTGAACTCCTGTAGCTTATAAACAGTGGAAACTGAAGAAGGTGTTTGAACTCTCGATCAGCTACACAGTGAACATTCAGAGTTTCATATCACAATAGTTTTGTTTATTTTTTGTTAGCTTAGTTAGAGAGAGCAGGCAAGGATGTCAGCAGAGAAGTAGGGCAAGCTGACAAGGAGCCAGTCAGCTAAGATGTGCCAGGCCAAAGGACTGGTGGATGCCAACCCGACTGAAGCAGAAATTATTGCAGCCTTGGGCACAGGTGCGTCACAGACCAGCAGCCAGGAGGGCAACCAGGCTGGCCTTGGAGATATACAAGTTTCAGAAAATGGACAGTTCAACCTTTCCACAGAGGACTTAAAATCCATCTGGAGTTAGAGACTTGACCTGGAGGCCAAACGGTCAGAACTGGAATCAACAGAGAGACTGCAGTGTTTGGAGGCTGAAGAAAAGGAGAAACAAATGGCACTAGAATCAGTGGAGAGACTGAGATGTCTGGAAGCTGAAGAGAATGAGAGGCAGAAGCAACATGAGAAAGAGATGCTGACTCTTTGCCAGGGTCATGGAGGTAATGGGGGAAGGGAATAACTGAACCCCAGAAGCCACAAAGGTTAGTAAATTCTTCCAGAATTTACAGAGGGTGATATGATAGTTTTATTCATATGTTTGAAAGGGTATTTCTAAATTGTTTGATACTGATTACCTAAATTATAATACTGTTAAAAATTGTTTGTTGGAATATTTTAAATTAACACCTGAAGCTTATAGAAAAATGTTTCATGAGCATAGACGCAAGGCAGATGAAAGTGTGTGAATATATTGGTGAACTAAGCACTTATTTTCATAGGTGGGTGAGTGGGTGTCAGGTCACCAGTTTTGAAGAGCTGGCAGACCTTCTGGTGAGGGAACAAGCCCATATCACTTTGCCTGAGGACATGAGAATCTGGTTAGCATATAGTCAATGCAATACTGCAGATGAGTTGGGGAAGAAGGGAGACCTATACCTAGCAAGCAGGGCATCACTGCACAAGAAAGGGATACCCAGTGCTGCTCATGGGTCTAAGGGAACCCATGGTGGGCAGCATAAATCACCCCAACACAGTCTGCCAGTAGCAGGGGAAGCCACTAGTCTAGGTACATGTCCAGGATCAAGGGTTAAATGTTTTAAATGCAACCAGTTGGGTCATGTAGGATATAGCATGGAGGCAAGGTAGGGAACAAAAGGTGTGAGAGCCAGTAAGTGGGAATGACAGAGTGCCAGCAGTAAGTTGTCTGGAGACAACAAGGATACCAGACTACCACAAGAGGTTATATCCAATCTTAATAGATGGGAAAGAGGCCACTGCTAAGAGAGACACAGTGCCTGACCTAACCATTGTGAAGCCTGCAATGGTTAAAGAGGAGCACTGCTTGCTTGGGCAGTCTGCACCAGTCAGAACTTTAGGAGGGACTCCATTCCAAATACATTTGGTTAGGTTCACCTTGACTGGGAGGGTGGAAAAGGAAGCAAGCAAATAGGTGTGTTTGAAGGTATCCATGCAGATGTCCTGATAGGGAATGATTTTGATAATAGAGTACCTTGTGTGCATGCAGTTACATGCAGTCAGGCTTAAAGACAAGCATGTGGGTCTGGTAGCTTCAGGGAGAGCTAGACAGACCACAGACTTGAAGCCAGGACTGGTGCAGTGGTTATTTCAGAGAGGGAACTACCCTGTAGCAGTGAGACTGAAGGTGAGCCGCAGCCGCTTTTGGGTACTAATGTTCCCTTGAACAGAGTGACTGCAAGGGCAGAGGGAAGTAGTAGTACCTAGGCTGACAGTGAGGCACCTCTGTCAGAGAATACCAGACTGCCTGTGGAAGGGGAGCCGGGAAGGATTACAAAGAGAGAGTTAAGACAGGCTCAGCTCTCAGACCCTACATTACAAGTTTGAGGGAGGTAGCTAGTGAGGTACTTGATTGTCAAGGAAAAGGGGAATCTGTATACTTGGACAAAGGATTTCTGTATAGAGAGTGGACCCCTGAGGAAGGGCTAGAGGGTGAGAGAATACAGCAGTTAGTAGTGCCCACAGCATACCATCTGGCACTTCTAGCCATAGCCATAACCCATGACATTCCCTTTGCAGGGCATATCGGCATAAAGCTTACAAAGGGATGTATTATGCAGAATTTTTATTGGCTTGGGATTTCCAGAGATGTAACAGGGTACTGCAGGACCTGTGAGCAGTGCCAAAAAGTGGGCAAGGCAGGAGACAAAGTCAAGGGTCCTTTGATGCCTTTACCTGTGATTGAGGAGCTGCTACAGAGGGAAGCTATGGATATTGTTTGACATTTGAGTAACCCAAGTTCCACTGGAAAGAACTATATCCTAGTGGTAGTAGATTATGCTAACAGATACCCTGAGGCGGGGGCTCAGTCCTTCATTGAGGCAGGAAAGGTGTCAAATGCTTTTTTAAAGATTTTCAGCAGGTTAGGTTTCCCAAACAAAATACTGACTGACCGAGATGCCAATTTCATGTCAGACCTGCTAGCTTGTGTGTGGAAACACTGTGGGGTGAAGCACCTAAAGACCACCCTCTACCATGTCCAGACTAATGGTCTTGTTGAGAGGCTAAACTCTACACTCAAGACCATGCTACAGGCATTTGCAGGCCAGTTTAAGAGGGAGTGGGACAGATATTTGCCCCATCTGTTGTTTGCTTACAGGAAGGTACCCCAGGAATCCACAGTTTTTTCTCCCTTTGAGTTGCTGTATGAGCATAGGGTGGGGGATCCTCTAGATTTGATTCATAATTAGTGGGAGGGTGTGTGTGAATCCCACAGGGAGGCTGTTGTGGCATATGTTCTATATCTCAGGAAATGGCTCAGGGAACTCATGGGCTTGGCTTAGGAGAACCTGGCAGAAGCCCAACAGCAGAAAAGGGTCTGGTATGACAGGAATGCTTGAGCTAGTCAGACACAAAAAGCTGCAGGCAGCTAGGGAGGGACCCTTCAAAGTGGTAAGGAATGTCAGTGATGTTAACTACATTGGTAGAACTGCTAGGCAGGAGGCAATGGCACAAACTGCACCATGTGAACATGATGAAACATTACCATGATAGGGAGGCCTTGGTGCTAAGTATTTGCAGAACAAGGCAGGAGGAGTCTGAGGGGGATCTATATTTACAGGGAGCCAGCCAGCAAAATCCCAAATTACTTTGGTGGAGCCTAGGATTGCAAGCATATGATGATAGGACAGTACAGCACTGTACTGAGGGGTTAGCAATGCCAACATAGATTTTATTTTATTTATTTAACATTTGTTAACCAGGAAAGTCCAACTTGGAACAAAGCCAATTTTCAGCAGAGGCCTGGGGAAAAACACTCCAGATGTATGTCTTTGTAATGTGGGAGGAAACCAGAGCACCCGGAGGAAACCCACATGAACACAGGGAGGACATGCAGACTCCAAGACAGGGAATGGGGTAATGTATTTCCAGATAGTCATCACTCTCAAGCATAGTTTCTCAAGGGTCACTTGAAAAAATAGCTTGAGTTTTTGAGGAGGGGGGAGGTGTGTGACAAATGGAGGTACTGCCAGCCCAGCTGTCTGGAATTCTGTAAATAATTATATGTCATTTGTGAATATCAACATGATTCATATGCTTGTGTTACAAATATATTAGAACTGAATGTTGTATGTATATCAAACTGCTGGTACAGAAGTCTGTGTTGAAACGTTTTGTAAACTATTGAGCTTAAAGCTGTATCCACAGTGTACCTTACTGGAAAAGAACATAAATGTATATACACAATTGTAACTTTGTAAATGTATATAGTTTAATAGTGGAAACTGGAGCATAGAAGGTTAACTTGCAAAACTTCAGAAAAATGGTTGAAATTAAATTATTTTATAACTGCTCCATAAGAGATGGTTTCATTGCAAGGAGACAGGATGTCTAAAACTAGGGAGCCTTCAGAATTGTCTTGTAAGTGTTTATTGTTTTATGTCTTCCAGCAGCTGCAAAGATCTGAGTCCTATATATTTTTCACAGGGAGATACCAAATGCTGACAGTTTCTAGCAATTTGGATTTAACTTGGGAACTAAAATGAGATGACAAGAAGTGATGTCATGCTGCAAGCTAACCCAGCAGTAATATTTGATATTAATTTAAGAAGTCTCTGAAAGAGAGACAGTGCATTTTATATTTTGCCTTTGACTTGACATCATCATCTGGAAAACCCACTCACCACATTTGCCTGCTTGCACTGTACATAAGTTAACTACGGTACAGTAATTTCTCTTAGATACAGTCAGGAATCTAGTGAAGTACAGCCTAAATGTTTTCTTTCTTTATTTGAGACTGTCCTGCATTGTTGTTTTAAATGTTCCCTGTGATTTTGAACTCTCATGTTACTCTGATGATTTACTGAGTGTTTTCTTGTTCTTTTATTATTTATTATTAAATATATTTAAACCTATCATTGTGGCTGATATTTATGAGTCATACGAGTTTGGAGATTACTTGCATATTTATTTGGTGACACTGTGTAGGCCATACCTGATAACCTTGCTCTTGGTCAAACTACCATTTGGATTAATAGTAATATTACACAGTAGGATTGGACATCCTTTGTTAAGGGCCTTAAAGTAGCTGATAAGGAGTGACTGGTGGCAGGCAAAACTACCTTATAGTCTGGGCAGTAGGGGGCATAGCTAGTAAACCTGAGCCAGCCTTTCCCAGGTTTGTGGGTATAGAAATCAAACCTCGAAGAGTGTGTGTGTATCAGCTACTTAGGTAAGAACATGAAGCACTGGTTGGACAGAGAGGGTGCTAGAGGTCTTGGCTTGGCCACTCAGCTGAGATCTCAACTCCATAGCTCTGCCAGTGGGGAGTCTTATTGGGATCTGGAGAAAGATTGAGAAACCAGCCCCAGACTGACTGTGGTGTCTGTGTGCTGTTAAGGGAAATTGCACTTTACTGTTTGTGCACTTGTCATCCTCCCAGTGTGTACATCCCCCACTGTTGCCAGTGGTGAGGATTGAGCCTCCTTGCTTACTGGGCCAGTGGTGGGGTGTCATAGTGCAAATAAGCAGTGGGACTGGTATTCAACAGCAAGATTTGTTAATTGGAAGAGTGTGTGCTCCAAACCTGTCCACGAGAAGTCAACCAAGACCTGTGTTAGTAAAGATGCAATCATACCAGCAGAAAGAGTTGACAAAACTGTGGAAGAAAAGAGAAGTATTAAAATTGGAGGCAGCAAAGTGTTTGTGGAAATGATTATTTACTGTACAACAAGCAGAATAAAAGCAAATGTATCCCAGTAATCAGGGAATTTCAAAGGTAGGTGTGAGATTCAAGCTACTTCTTCTTCTTCTTCTTTCGGCTTTTCCCAGTTAGGGGTTGACACAGCAGATCACCTGTCCGCTACAATATTCAGCCGTTTTCAGAATATTTTTCATGGAGGATGAAATACATTTTTGATGCAGAAAGGCTAAGGAGGAAATAAAAAAAATATCTAAGAGAAAGTGAGCCATCAAACAGAAGATGACTCTACTTCTCATTCTTTTGACGATAACACTCATAGATAGGGTTGCCACCCCTCCGTTTTTTTTTTCCAGACTATCCGGAAATCAAACTGATTCTCAGGTAGTCCAGAAAACACTGTACAAACTCTGGTATTCTGTTTCAAAAAGGAAACAGACTATCGGAGTTTGTAAATCGGCTGATTTACTATGCTTTTTTTACAGAAAAGCATAGTAAATCAGCCGAAAGCAGGCAGCAGGAACGAAAAAAGAAGGCATTCCCCATCAAGTGACGTCATCACGATGTCACAAAATAGGCGGAATGTAGGCGGGAGAGGGGTGGGTGGGCAGGGTTACTGGTGACTTGAGGGGTGTGGCTTTACTCCGGTTTTCACCACGAAGGAAGGTGGCACCCCTACTCATAAAGAGACTTTGCCAGTGAATCCTTTTCCAGAGTTCCAAAGGAAAATGCTTATGAAACAAAAAAATCACAGGGTCTGAATAGAAGAATCAAGAGTACCTTGAACTTGAACCAGAGTCTGGTGTTAAGAAATGGGGATGAACAGGAAGAAGACCAGCAGTACTAAAGTTAGTGAATAAATTTGAGCTTATAAAGCATCAGTCATGTGTATGAAACATAGCTTTGCAAGAAAAAGTGTCTGAGAAAGATTGCACTTTTGTTGACTTTGTTAAACTTGTGGATAGACTGCAAAGCACATACCCCACTCATTGTCATTAATGGTTAAAAGGGCAGTAAAAGGAAAAAAAGTAACTAAGTAAAGCAAACAGTGTTCTTTATAGTATTTGAAACATTTCATGATATAAACTGCATGTTATATAGTAAAGAAGTTTTGTGTTGTGTGTAGTTATGGGTATTATAAATGTGAGGGTGGGAGGTTTTTTAATGAGTGTTGTATGTGATAAAAATATTTTTAGTTTTAAGGAATATAGGTTTTACAGTGTAATAAGAGAAGAAAGCCTGGACAAAAGCAAATTTAAGTAAATGTGTGTGAAAGTGCACTGATTGTGTTATAGTTGTTCTCTCTTATTTTTGCAAAGGTGAATGTCTGGGCTAATGCTCTTGGCTTCATCTATAACTGAGTGTTTTATAAGCAAGTAGGCTTGGAAAACAAGAGAAAATGAAAGCCATGAGAACTAGTAAGTTTCTTGGATATGCATGTTTTTCTTCATTAAGCAGATTTCAATAGGAGTCAAGAAGTCTGCAGCTGAAAGCAGTTGTACATTCTGTTCCGTGCTGAGTAAAATTGACAAAGATTCTGTCAGGCATCTGAGGAGTTAGCTGTTTTCTCTCATTGCGGATTATGTTTTCATGGAGATAAGCTCACTGCAGGTACAAATAATCATGAGCATTCTTTGCTGAGGGAAATGCAAAATTTAGAGATACAAGGGCAAGCAGTTCAGTGAAAAGTAAAGTCTGAAATTATTTGAAGTGAATAACAGACAGTTGCCTTAATGTTTTAATGTATTTAATAGAATAATGTATAATTTAGTTTTCTTTAAAGGTAGCAAATGCACTTTTTCTTAGGGTTAAAAATTAGTGTTCTGAAAGCATACCAACTGTTTTTTCCCGTCCTTGAGGGGAATAGGGATAAGAAAACAACAGATACCAATCAGTTTTAGTGGGAGAATGGACTGTAACATATGCTTTAACATGAATAACCTTTATTTTAGGTTAGGTAATGCCTGTGGTGCAGCTGTCAATTTGAGGCACTTTTATCTGGAAGGTTAAACTCTATTTTTTTAAGATTTAAGTAGTTTTCTGTGTTTGTTCTGAGTTAACAGGTCATGCCGTGCTCTGAAAATGTATTTCACTTTTCTTGCTTGAGAGTTTTTATTAAAATAGAAAGTCTTGAAAAAAGTGACATGGATTCAAATATATATGACAGGAAACAGCTGTATAGAAGATCTGCCTGCCAAACATTAGTATGTGCATGTAACACAAAAGGTGGAAATGCACATAAAAAAAAATTTAGTATACAATAGGTGGCAGTAGTAAGTTCTTATTATAATGGCTGCCCACTATCTGTATTACCTTAGAACATAAATGGCCCTACAGGTATAGACAAAAAGGAAAGAGTAACGAATTATATTAAGAAATGCAGAGTGCAAATTACAGTGCTGCAAGAGACAGATTTGGAAAGAAATGACAATGAATTTGGTAAAAAAAAGGATTTCAGGATGGATATTCAGCAGAATATCCGGGGCAGAGGAAAAGTGAAGTAATTACACTAATTGCTAGAGGAGCCCCAATACTGATAGAAGAGGGGAAACAAGATAATAGTGGTAGAATTAAAAAATGACTACAAGCAAAACAACTAAACTAAAATACAGCCACAAAGACCAGTAAAATCCCAGACTTTTTCTTCAGATCTTAGCACCTTGGCTAACAAGCCTTCACAGAGATAAAAAACATCAAGAAAAATAATTTAAATGTACACCCTCATTAACACTTCAATCAACTTATTCAGAGAAATATCCAATAAAAAATATATTACTAATTACACTGTAGTAATACCTTCCAGTTACACTCCAAATTTAAGCCATTTGGCACCAAAGTATCATGCTTTAAAATAAGTACCATTTCCTTGTATAATAACCTCTTCTTTATTTCAAAACTATCAAAACCCTCTACTTTTTCTAAAATACTACCACTTAGTAAACTACCATCACCCCCATGACATGATGAAAAATGTGTAGCTACAGGACTTTCCACTTTTTTATTTTTAACATCTTTAAGATGTTCCTGCATTCTAACTCTAAAAGGCCTTTTGGTTTCCCCTATGTAAAAAAGATTACAGGGCACCTCAAGGCATAAATAACCCCTTCTGTACTACAATTAAAATTTTCCTTGACACAACATCAAATTTATTAATTTTCCCAAAAGTTCTTACTGCATATTTACATATAGAACAATTTCTACAAGGTAAAGTACCACAAATTCTAGGTTCTATCAACATTTGCTCATCCGGGGGAACAAAAGTGCTATGAACAACCATTAACATTACATCCCCTCCTTAAAGATAAAAGTGCTTTTTTAGGCAAAAGGCCCCCTAGATTTATTATCTTTCCTTAAATAGGCACAATAGGTTAAAATTCCCTCAAAAATCCTCTCCGTTATTACATTATATGTAGTGACAAAATACATTCTGTTCCTCTCTTCCACCAACTCAATAGTTGGACTTATTTCTTTATTATAAATCCTACCTCTATTTCTATTACAATGCTGAACATTGCCCAATAACCTATTTAAGGCTCTCTCAATCACTTGTAAATCATAACCCCTTTGTCGAAACTGCATTATTCCTTAGTTCTCACTTCTTCTACATTATATAACCTAGAAGTACGCAAAAGTTCCCCATAATAGAGTGAATCTATCAAATGAGGAGGATGACAGCTTCCGGCATCCAAAAAGTAATTTGCATCCAAAAAGTCCTTGCATATCCTAGTATTTATACCTACCCCAGGCACACCCTGTAACTCCACATCCAAAAAAAAAAATACTTTTTACCAACTTGCAAACCATCAAATTTAATACCCAGCTCATCTTCCTGTAAATCATTCACAAAATCATTAATACATCCTTCACCACCTTCACAAAAAAATTAGATTGTCAATAAACCTAAAATATTTAATAACAAAATTCAATTTATAAAGATGTCTAATTTCAAGTAATCCCATAAAGAGGTTAGCATACATGGGGGCAAATGGATCCCCCGTTGCATTCCCCTTAATTTGATTAAATAATTCACAACTGAATTCAAAATAATTGTGTCAAACAAAAATACAGTAATTCAATAATATAACTAAGGGACTGTCCCTTAAGAAATAACTTACTGCCTCAACACAGACAATAATTTTCTTTTTTCCATTCCATAGATTTATTTATTTTCTAAAAAATCAAATGTATCCCGTGTATATATATATATATATATATATATATATATACACGAATCAAGTCTAGTAGCTGGTACCAGCAAATATTTATTAATTAAATTATGAAATCTAGAAGTGCTTGTTTATACTCAGATATCAACGGCTTCTCATACACATTACTATCACTTAAATTGTCTTCACACATTTTCAGATATTGTGTCTAATACATAATAATTTTAAGGCCCTTATCTTCTGTTAATACATGACAAGGCTTTCCAGTTTTCTTGCAGTAAGACGATGAGAGATACGAAAGGAAGGCATAGAAATTACAAGGACAATCGGGTATGTTATGCAAAACTAAAGACATGTACCTGATTGTCCTTGTATTTTTGCACTCTCTCATACCCCTAAACTGCCTAAATTTCAGTTTCTTTATTTAAAAAAAAAAAAAAAGAAGAAGCAACTTCCCATCTCTGTTGCTTGCTTTCCAAACCACTGATGTGCTGCGTAAGCGTATGAACACAAGTCCCATACACATGCGCAGTGCATCAACAAAGCCGAAGGATATGGAAACAATGCAGAAGAACACTACACCACCATTATACAAAGACATTATTTAAGATAAGCAAGTAATTTTTTTCTTAAGTAATGTCATTGTATAATTGCAATAACCACCTCCTGGGTGTGAAATATTGAAGATTTACCCACAGTTTCCTTTATTTAATCACTCTGGCTTCACCCTCATGATTAAACCACACAAATTATGGGTATATCTTCAATATATGCCTATGTCTTAAGCAATAGTTTAATAAAGGTGTTTAAAACACATGTCAGAAAATAAGCCATTGGAGACTTTCTTCAGACAATTTGATTGAGAAAAAAAATTGCAAAGGATAAAAGGCATTCACGCCTTTTCTGTTTGGGTTGGATGCATAATTCTAAGTCTTTACTTGGACTTCCACTAACTGTACCAGGAATCCTTCAGATACTTGAGACACCTGAGGAATTCTGTGAAGAAGAAGAAGAAGAAGAAGAGGAGGAGGAGGAAGAAGAAACTGCATGCAAAAATGTTGCAAAAAGCAACACCAGAGATCCCTCTTAAGTAGGAATCCCTCACAAAGAAAGTGATGTAGACATACCTGTTTTAAGTGATGGACTTATTCTGCTTCTTCACCAGTTCAATACCATTGAGAACATCATCTTCAGGTAGAAGATCAGCTCAAACTTGGATTCATTCTTCATTTCCTAGGGCAAAATTCTCAGCCTACTGACCATCATTGATCCATACAACCTGTATATGGGTTTCCTGTTAGAATTTTCCTTATTGTCTTCATTGCTAGTATGTTGTACCTATACTGAGGGTTTCAATACTTGCCATTGTTCTTTGCTGTTAAAAAAAAAATGTGGAATCAGACACTGGTCACATAGGTTCATAGGTTCACAGGTTCATACTAGGCTATCTGCCCTGGGGCATTTATAAGCCTAGCCCGATTGTGTTTGGCTTACGCCACCCCTTGATTTGAGTATACTGTGCCCTTTTTAAAGTTTAGTTTACTGTGCCTCTGTCTAATAGTGACACGGAAGTAATCCCCAGGACAAACGTACGATCCCCCATCCACTCATCAAGATTCTTCTTGAAGAGAGTCAGTGAGGTGCTCTGCCTAACATGAATTGGAATTCTATTCCAGAGCGAAGGGAACCTCTGGGTTATGAATTGTGCCTCCAGCATGTTCTATTTATTTCTGTGCTGAGGTTCAAGTCCCTCGAGCACGTGGCTCTAAGGGATTTAGATTTACTGAGGTGGAGCATGTCCATTAATTCTGGGTTGGACATAGCTTTATATGTCAGGCATAGATCGCCTCGAAGTAGGCGGTATGCAACTGAGTAGAGCTGGAGTTTTTTTAACCAAGCAGCATATGGCATCTGTTTGAGTCCCTTGATTCTCCTGGTGAGGTACTTTTGGGGTCTTTCTAATTGCTGCAGGTGTCGGGTAAGGTACATCCCAAAGGGGGCATTGTATTCTATGATGGGCCTGATGAGGGATGAATAAAGGGCACGATTACCTCTCTTGATCTAGATGTGAATCCTTTCATGATGAGGTGGGCTATGTAGAAGGTCTTTCTAACCACTTTGGCAATGTGGTTGTCAAAGGAGAGATTGCTATCAACTTGGGTCCCCAGATCCCTAATTACTTTCTCTGTACTTAATGGATTACCACCTATGTGATAATTTGTGGGCACATTGTTTTTGCCAAAGGGTATGACTATACACTTTTTGGCATTTAGCTTTAGACCATGGCTGTGGCACCAGTTATCCGTCTCTGCGAGACCTTTTTGAAGGATGTTTGTGTCAGCTGGAGAGTCGATTATGGCGCCCAGTTTGCAGTCATCTGCGAACTTGGTGAGCCATAGTCCTCCCACGTTGGCCTGTACCTCAGAAAAGTAAATACCGAACAAGAGAGGTCCCAGGACAGAACCTTGTGGGGCACCACTTGTGACTGGTTTCGAGTCTGACATGGCTCCAGCAACTCTGACTATGTGGGTTCTGTCTTTGAGCCAGTTTGCGACCCATCTTGTGACATAGGGGTTTATATTTAGGCTGGATAGCTTATCTATGATGCCCGAGTGGGGTATTGTGTCAAATGCCTTTGCGAGGTCCAGATAGGCTGTGTGGACTACCTTCCCTTCATCTATGGCCTTGGTGACTCTTTCGAAGAAGTTGACCAGGTTCAAAAGGCAGGATCTGCCCTTGACGAAGCTAAATTGGGTAGGATCTAGTGTCTGTAGGTCCCCAATGTCTTTGTTTATGAGTTCCATGATGATCCTCTCCATAGCCTTGCAGACTAGGCTAGTCAGGCTTATGGGGCGATAGTTTCCAGGGTCCGCAGATGCGCCACCTTTGTGGAGTGGGACCACTGTTGCTGTATGCCATTCTTTGGGCACATATCCTGTAGTGAAGCTGAGATTGTACAGCAGTTTTACTTGAGGGATTAGTTCTTCTTGGAGTTCATGTAGGATGCAACCCGGGACGCAATCTGGTCCCATGGAAGCAGTGTTTTTTGCTTTGGAGAGGGCGGCCTTCACCTGAGCATCAGAGATGTTTGGGAGGCTGCACTCTGCCGGGATAGATACTTGCTCTTTTGGGGGGGGGGTGGAGAAGTTTGCACTGAACCTGTCTGCCAGGATATTGGCGATGTCTGTGGGTTCAGTGTATTTTTTGTCGCTTAGAATCAACTCAGAACAAGTCTGGGAGTTGCATCCCAGGTTCCTAACATAACTGAAAAAGCCTTATGATTGTCTTTAGTGTCCTGTGCAATTTTTCTCTCGAAGCTGGCCTTGGAGGATTTTATGAGGGATCGTAATTTTTGCTAGTACTGATCAGAGATGCCTTCCCTTTTAGGAATTTTGCTCTATCATGTAGTAGCTTCCTCCTTCTGTTGTAGAGTTTATTTATGGCTGGGGTCCACCAGACTGGACGCCTGCCTTTGGATGATTGGGTCTTGATTTTGTTTGGGATAGCATGATCCATGCATTCCTGGAGATGTCCGTAGAATGCGTTTATATAGGATTCTGCAGTTTGGGCCATAGTTTCCACTGGCCCTGGGGCCTTGAAGGATTCCACTTCGGTTTTGAGAAGTGTGAAGTTCGCTTTTGAGAAGTTTTTCACTGTGGTTTTCTGGGCTGGGGGTGGGGTCGGGATGTGGATATCCAGTGAAATTAATTTATGGTCTGATCTTACCAATGAGGGATATACTTCTGGTATGGAGCATAGAGTCCCCATGTTGGTAATGATCAGGTCTAGTATGTTTTTCCCTCTTGTGGGAGTGGTGACTAGTTGTTCCATAGCATTTGAGTTTATAAATTCCAGGAATCTTTGGGCTAAGGTGCTGGGGCTTGAGTAATGCTCCCAGTCTATGTTTGGGAAGTTGAAGTCGCCCAGTATAATGGTGTTCGGAGAGATCTTCATGTTCTCCAATGTTTTCAGGAAAGCCGAGTGGGATTCCTGACTTTGAGAGGGTGGTCTGTAGGATGCTATAAACTGAAAAGCAGTCTTGCCCACTGTCAGTTGCACATGGATGGTCTACGCTACTTCGTGCAATGCCACTAACCTGGAGGTGTGGATATCCTTGATAAATATGGAAACTCCCCCTCCTTTTGTAGTTCGGTCTGGGTTTTGGGGCCGAAAAGCATGATATGAGGTATAACCTGGTAGTGCTGGGGTGCTCTCTGGAGCCTTGAACCAGGTTTCTGTCACTGGACAGATATCGATGTTTTCCATACTGAGGAGAGCTTTGAGTGCATGCATCTTGAGGTGAAGACTTCTGGCGTTTAGCAGCATTACCCTTAGTTTCGTGTTCCTTGTGCTGTCTATGGAGGTGGGTTTGACTTTTGAGCCTTAACTAAAAAAAGGCACTATGGGGGTGGCAAGAGCCTTTGCCAATATCCGAAAGCCCAGGGGTGACAGGTGCAAGCCGGCCCTAGCGAAGCAACGTGGCTTGCCGAGCATGTCATTCCAGGCTGACAGACACTGGATCCCCTTTGAATGACACCAAAATTTTAGCCAATTGTTAAAATCGATCATTTTGTCTTTATACTGTGGCATCATTCTAGGTGAGGGTAAGATGCTGCTCAAGGTCAGGGTCATACCGGCCTGGGCTACATGATCAGAGAGCTCCTCTATGTCTCTTTTCATGTAGTCGAGGGAGGTACGTCTCGGGTCATTCACGCCAGCATGTACAATGACTGAGTCATATTTGTATTTGCTTTGGAGTGACCTGAGTGCTTGCATTATGTGGCGGATCCTAGCGCCCGACAGACAGCTCACTGTGACCTTCTCTTTATTCAGCCTGGTGAGTGGGACGTCTGTGTGTCTGACAATAGAGTCACCTATTACAAGAGTATCAGGTGTGTTATTCAGCCTTAAGGGCTGTGACTGCTTGGCACACTGACCTTGTGTGCTATGTGTTGTACGTGTTTTGTTTTGGGGTAGCGTTTGCTTGGATGTCTGCTTTGGAGGTCTCTGTTGCTTAGGTAGATTTTTATTTAGAGCCTCCGAGTATGTTATTGTGTTTTTATGTGTTTGGTTTGCTGTTGTGGTGGGACTATGTGATACTGGAATTGTGTTGTGTGAGGTTACCTTCTCCTCCTGACTGGTTACACCAATTTTGAGATGAGAGAGCTCAGCCTCCAGTTTGGCTGTATGGTTGCATCTCTCACATATATTTGAACCTGTTTGGAGGAGGAGAGGGTTGTCAGTGTACATGAGACAGTGGTAACATTGCCTCAAAATTCCCAGATTCACCAGCTGGACTGGAGAGGAAACCACTGACTGACCTTTGGACATGCTAGAGTAATATAGGGAACTGAATTAAAACGGACCAGTAGGGGACAAGGTAATCGCAGAGAGTAGAAGAGTAAGTAGTGCTTATGGTTTATTAGTGCTAACTTGTAAAATTACTTATTTGGACCAGTGAGGGGGCCTTAGAATGAGAATATGGTGTTTAATTTGAGAGATAGAGCAGTTCTAAGGGGAAAAAGTGAAGAGCAGACTTTGTGGAGCCAGGAATAGTTTAAACCCAATTAGGCGGCGCTGACCGATGTTGTGCTATGCGCAAAACCGCGCAAAAGAGGGTTTTAAGAGAGAGAGATCAAGGAGTTAGGAATTGACCCAAAATGGCCAGTAAAACTACAGTTTCAAGGCAGTAACCACTCCCACAGGGGCAGGCAGGCTGCTCAATGTTTATCACTGCCACTGATGAACACAGAGACTTCTCTTTAGCCCAAGCAAACAATGGCCTCCAAGAAACTTACAAACAGTTCAGAACAGCAGATCTGTAAGTGAACTTTTGTAAATCTCAGAAAAGTGGGAAAAAAGCAAGATTTTTTTTTTTTTTTTTTTAAGGAAAGCAGAGGTTCACAAGTATCAGCAAGTTAGAACAGTGCAGTAAATGACCCCAGATATGAGTGCTAGGCCAGAGACAGATAAAATGCAAGTTTTAAGAAAAAAACGATTTTAAAAATAAGTGCAGGCAGGAAATTCAGTAATCAGCTCTAGGTTGTGTTCTAAATACGGTTACCAACACAGAAATCAAGTTTAACAAGCCAGAAAATGCTCAAAAGTAGGTGGCAATGCAGAAAACCTTAACAAATAATCTGAAACAAAATACTTAAAATCTCAAAAGTGGCTCCTTTCTTCTCTCAGCATTTTCTCCTCTTGGTGGCTGCTTCACCAACAGCCAACAAGTCCAAAAAGATGCCAAAACCACGAGGCAATTGGGCTTTAAGAGAGGGAGATCAAGGAGTTAGGAATTGACCCAAAATGGCCAATAAAAATACAGTTTCAAGGCAGTAACCACTCCCACAGGGGCAGGCAGGCTGCTCAATGTTTATCACTGCCACTGATGAACACAGAGACTTCCCTTTAGCCCAAGCAAACAATGGCCTCCAAGAAACTTACAAACAGTTCAGAACAGCAAATCTGTAACTG
Source organism: Protopterus annectens (assembly GCF_019279795.1). NCBI lineage: Eukaryota > Metazoa > Chordata > Ceratodontiformes > Protopteridae > Protopterus > Protopterus annectens. The sequence goes on from NC_056732.1 coordinate 1,379,228,959, forward strand.
AACTTTTTTAAATCTCAGAAAAGTGGGAAAAAAGCAAGATTTTTTTTTTTTTTTTTTTTTTTTTAAGAAAAGCAGAGGTTCACAAGTATCAACAAGTTAGAACAGTGCAGTAAATGACCCCACACTTGAGTGCTAGGCAAGAGACAGATAAAATGCAAGTTTTAAGAAAAAAAAAACGATTTTAAAAATAAGTGCAGGCAGGAAATTCAGTAATCAGCTCTAGGCTGTGTTCTAAATACAGTTAACAACACAGAAATCAAGTTTAACAAGCCAGAAAATGCTCAAAAGTAGGCGGCAATGCAGAAAAACTTAACAAATAATCTGAAACAAAATACTTAAAATCTCAAAAGTGGCTCCTTTCTTCTCTCAGCCTTTTCTCCTCTTGGTGGATGCTTCACCAACAGCCAACAAGTCCAAAAAGACGCCAAAACCACGAGGCAATCAGGTTTTAAGAGAGGGAGATCAAGGAGTTAGGAATTGACCCAAAATGGCCAATAAAACTACAGTTTCAAGGCAGTAACCACTCCCACAGGGACAGGCAGGCTGCTCCATGTTTATCACTACCACTGATGAACACATAGACTTCCCTTTAGCCCAAGCAAACAATGGCCTCCAAGAAACTTACAAACAGTTCAGAACAGTAAATCTGTAACTGAACTTTTTTAAATCTCAGAAAAGTGGGAAAAAAGCAAGATTTGTTTTTTTTTTTTTGTTTGTTTTTTTTAAGGAAAGCAGAGGTTCACAAGTATCAACAAGTTAGAACAGTGCAGTAAATGACCCCACACTTGAGTGCTAGGCCAGAGACAGATAAAATGCAAGTTTTAAGAAAAAAACGAGTTTAAAAATAAGTGCAGGCAGAAAATTCAGTAATCAGCTGTAGGTTGTGTTCTAAATACAGTTACCAACACAGAAATCAAGTTTAACAAGCCAGAAAATGCTGATCAGCAAAAGCATTAGTGATTCTCTCATCTCATTCTCATATTGCTCTGCAGAGTTGAAGTCACAGTCTCTGTGTACCTAAGACCTTGATGCCTTGTCTTACTAGTGTAAGGCCTTCCTCAGAGAAGTTTGAGTTTGTTTTGTTGTGTTTTTTTCCAATTAATATGATTATTGGAAGAGAAAGTGATGAGTGCTGACAGGCCCAGAAGACAACAACTAAATATGTTAACTAAACTGAAAGTTCAGCTACTCCCAGTAGGAGTTTGATGAGGCCATGGGGCATGACTTTTGGATTGTCACAAATAAGTTGTGGAAAATCATTTAGTTATTCAGGGGGATGTGCATGGATACTGCTTTGGCTGTTCTCAGCAAGGGCAGAGAGATGCTGACCTTATTTGAGGACACTGTCAAGAGATGGAAAGAACACTTTATGGAACTCCTGAATCTGGTAGACATGCCCTTCTCTGAGGAAGCATTGCCAGAATCAAATAGCAGAAATGGGTCCATCTCTGAAAATAACATTAGTGCAGCAATTAAACAGTTCTGCTGTGGCAAGGCTACAGGACTGGATGTCACTTTTTTTTTAAACAAGAAACATCTTTATTAAATTATCATGTATTACATTGGCAATCTTACATTTATATAAATAAAAAAAAACATACCAACACAATCTCACTTGCACTCAGAACAAACAACACAGCTGCCGCCAAACTCCTCCAGTGAACCAAGACATATTCCAACTCTTTATTACATTATGACAGTAGTCGCCCTTTTTATCAGAAACACAACATTAAAGGACAAATGGTCTGTCTTTCTAGACTGCTTTCAGAGGATGCTATGTTTCAGTCTGAGCTACTTAAATTAGGCAATATGTTCCTAGGGATGTTATCTTACCTATTTAGTGAATTCAGTAGCAAATGAGATTCTCATATGGAGGGTTGACAAATTTGTCCCTAGTTTGACAACAAAAACATCCATTGAGAATATGTATAAAAATGTTTTATGAGGTCAAAAAATCCAAATTGACTAAGTCCCTTTATTAAGACACACTTAAATACCCTAGGTTTCAGTAATTTTCATTTTGTGATTGATAGAGTTTACATTTCAGAACGTGGAGGCATTGGTGAATTGTTGCTAGAACAAAAAGAGTTAAAATGGCAAATAAGACTGAATGCTACTATTAAGCCAGGATTGAATTAAATCCTTTCTCTTAACAGTGTTCTAAAGTGTAGATCCACTATGTTAGACTAATCATTAATATTTTAAAATATTTAAAAATGTTTATTATTTTAGGCTCTTAGTATGTTTGTACCCCATATGGGAATCAAACACTGCACCTTGTATCTGTGAGATGAACACCTCAACTGTGCCAATATCTGATTGTTAATTGTTACACTTCAATACAAATGTGTTTATGTGTTAAATATAGGCTTTTGTTTTTAGTGACATGTCACTTTAAAAGTTTTTCTTGTTGGATGGTGCATTTTTATTGGATATAGGCTTGTATATAATGACTTGCAATTTAAGTGTTTTAGTATCCCTGATGAAGTCTTTAGACAAGGACGAAAGCGCTTAGATCGATAAAAATATTTTTTATTAGTGGACCTGGTTCTTGTTCCTTCATGTATTTTTACATTCAGCAAACATTTTCTCACTGTGAATTTTTTTAGCTGCCTTTTACCATTTTACAGCTGTCTTGGTTCGCTGGAGGAGTTTGGTGGTGGTTGTGTTGCTGTTCTGAGATACATTTTATGCTGCAATGTCTTTGTGGTTAAAAATCTCAGTTGCAAACAGTATACATTACAAACCATGCTGACACAACTGTAGCTGCAAACATTATATATCACTTATAATATATCTAATAATTGTCAGTCAGACATTACATAGCTGATTCAGATCCTGTCTTCTTTTAAACCTTGTTCCTCTTCTGCATGTATTGATCCCACAGTTACCATTTCTTCCTATGTAATTTGCTCCCAGCCTATTTTAAAGATCCCAGTTTCAGTTGTTTTATCTCTGTTACTATCTTCGTTACTTTTAGTAAATTTGATTTAGACTTTGATTTTCATTTTATGGCAACCATCATAATTAGACTCAGTAAGGTCTTACTGTGTCTAGATAATTCCGATTTTGTACCATAGCTCAAAAAAAATAATTTCCTTAGTTACACCAATTTGCTCACTCAGCATCTCCAACAGAGCAGTCTGCAGGGATTCTTTAAAGTCTGCCAACTCATTACACTCCCAGAAAATATGTTCTTAGTTATCTCCTTCTTCCCTATCACACCTCCAACATTTACTGTATACCTGATTTAAAATGCTTTGGGGTCTACTTGGGGTATAAAAATACCTATGTATACACTTCCAAACAAAGGTCCTAAATAATCTAGACTTTGTTGCATATTTGGAAGACTACTAATTATTCATTTCTTAACAGCAACTTCTGTTCTAGATTCTCCTAAAAACTGTACTAGTGCTGGTCTTTCATTTAGAAATTTTGCTTTCTCTTTGCCTATACTCTGATCTCAATCCTTAATAAGAAGGTAATCTCTAACCTGCAGTTCAAATAAGTTCTTGGCTTCTTCCCATTCTGTTATCTTTTCCTGTCTAGTTATTTGCACCCAGTACCATGGTTCTTTTGCCAGTTTTCTCCAATACATTCCAGTCCCCTCTTGCCTATTGTCTGTATCTCTAATTGCAGTCACCCCTGCCTGCAGAATCTCTTTTCTCCATCCCCGGTTTGGCTTAGTTCTTAGAATATTTTCTGCAACTTTATAAATATAATATTCTGTGTGAATATTGTTATTCTCCCTTAAAGGTCTGCACCCCCCCCCCCGTTTCATCATCATTTCTTTCCACTTTGAATTATAGTTTTCTGCTTGTGCTATGTATAGGAGCTATAGGAGCCTTAACTGTGTTTCTCTGAAATACTCCTTCAAATCGGGTAATCCAATCTGCCCTGTTCTATTGGAAGAATAAGCTTACCCACTTGACTCTTGCCGTCTTCCCATCCCAGATAAAATCCTTCAGCTCTTTATTAATTGCTATCCACAACTTCTCCTCTGGTTGATAAAAATATGCCTAACCTGTGTTTAAGACTAAAGGGACTAAAAACATTTTAGCTGCTTGTATCTTACGGTTGATATCCGTATAACAAAGCTTCCATTTTCTCAGTTTTTCTATTATCTTTTGTTTAGTCTCTTCCCACGTATCCTTAGCTGCCACACTGGAGCTATGTTTTAATTCATACTCCTAAATACTTCATTTTATCATGTCTCCATAAGTATGCATATTGCTGAACCAATTTGTATGTGGGTACATAATTTGCTGCTATTGCCTTTGGTTTAGCTTCCTTAATTTTGTATCCTGACAATATATGAAACTGTCTCAGTATGTTCCACAACACCATAATGTCCCTTTCTGGTTTGTCAGGTATAAAATAATATTGTCTGCAAATATAGCCAGCTTTTCTTGATTACCATACCAATTATATCCTTGAATTTCTGAGTCCCTTATTTTTTTTTGCCAGTGGTTCTAAATATAATGCAAGTAACAAAGAGGAGAGAGGACACCCCTGCCTGGTTCCTCTGCTAAAGAAGAGATTAGCAGAGAGGATCCCACCCACTTTGATATTCACCTCTGATTTGAATGCTTCCATTGCCCTGCTCATAAAGTCCCAGCTTACTCTGTCAAATGCTTTTACTGCATCAGGACCCACCAACAGCAGTGACATGTTCTTACATTCTGCTTCCCTCTGGATCATTAGTGTTCTGTTAATGTTGTCAAATGTTTGCCTTCCCTCCAGGAAACCACATCGATCCATATTTATCAGTTTTGGCATCATGTATGCCATTCTTTTCACCATTATAGACATAAACAATTTATAGTCATGGTTTAGTATTGAAATGGGCCTGTATGAAGCTGGATCTGATAGATCTTTACCCTCTTTAGGTATTACGGCTAACACCACTTTCTTCCAGTATGTTGGTACTTCTCTTAAAATACTGTTAAACAAAACCTTCCAGATCTTTATCAGTTTTTTCCCTTCTAGCCTTTTAAATTTCCATGAGAATACTGTCTATTCCTGGGGACTTTCCTGTAGATTGGTTTTAAATATATATATATATATATATATATATATATATCACCATTTTTATCTCATCTCCTCCCAGCCTGTTATAACCCGTAATAATAGTTCCATTGGTAATGTTAGCTTCCTCTACCTCTAACCTTAGCATATTTAATTCTTCCATAAACATTTCCATTTGTACCTTTTCTTGATTTCCATATTGTTCTGCTTTATACAGACTTTCATAGAATTTACAAAATATTTCTAATACTTCTACAGGGTCCCTTGTTATCTTCATTGTTGTAGACTCCCTAAGCTTGATGATAGCCCTTTCAACTTTCTGTCGTTGTGCTAAAACTTGTTGTGCTATAGAGTTGTTATAAAAAAAAAAATACAGTTGCTTAACAGCAATCTTTCTAAACTCATGCATATTATCTTGGTAATCATTTATTTTCTTTTTAGCATTGTGCAGTCGCTCCTGTTCTTGTTCTGAGGACTGGATGTGACCATAATAGAAATACTAGTACTGGCTGTTGTGGAAGTATCATAACTGGCATGTCTTTTCAATGCTATGTGGAAGGCAGGACAGCACTTGGACTGATAAAGTGGGTTAGTGGTCCCCATTTTTCAGCAGTAGCAGCAGGGAGTGTTTAGCCATTTGCTTTGTAGAGGGACAATGCTCCTCAGCCTTCTATTGAAAGCCTGTGCCAGTTTGCTGGAGAGAAGACTTCATCCGATAGTCAAGCCTCTGATTAAGGAAGAACAATGCAGGTTCTATTTTACCCATGGAACAACAGATCAACTCTTTGTCCTTGCACAGGTGTCGGAAGGGTCATAGAAGTTCACAGTTCTGCATACTTGAAAAATGCAAATGATTTTGCACTGGAGAATGTATTTTGGGAGATCCTGCAACAAGATAGAGTTCCAGGGCCACAGCTGTGTACCATTCAGTTCATGTGTCTGAGGAGTAAACACTGTGTATACATTCTCAGTGTCAGACTGAAGATATTCAGGGTGAGCATAGGACTCTGTGAAGGATGTGCTCAGCATCCTGTCCTGTTTATAATTCTGATGGAAAGGATATCAAAGCATGTTGAAGTGCTGGAGATATCCAGTTTGGGGACATGAAGGTTATATGTTTATTCGTAGGTTCATCGGAAAATACTAGGCAGTCAGTTTACAGACTTTTAAAACCCTCCAGTAAACCATAATCAGAAGTTGCCCCCATCCTCACTGAGGGCAACACAAGGTAGACCATTGGATAATTTGACACCGAGAAGCCATTTAATCTAGGTTTATCTTGAAGGTAGCAGTGGTCCTCCTCTATTTTTTATGTACTGAAACTTTGTGCAGACATGGGAATAAGTTGTGATATGGAGCTATCAGTCCAACATATTTTATATAGCTGTTGATGAAGGTTTAGGTCCTTTAACCAAGTATCTGAAAAAAAGTTAACTGAAGGATAAGGAGAGAAGAGGATCAGCTCGTTCATGGCTTGAAAGCTTATTCACTGATCACCACAGAAAAATCTATAACAGAGCAAGTAGAGAAAGCACTGCCAGTCTGTCTCAATAACTGACGGTCTTGGGGCCACTGATCGTTTTGGTAGAGGTTGTTCACCTGCTGCCTGCCAGACATCAACCCCCTCCTGGCCAATCAGCCCATTCATTCCCCATCACCTGGGCAAAGGTCAACTAAGGGGACAGTCATTTAGTCAGCCATCAGGGATGGTTCAGGATTTTTCTAAATGACCAACAGGCCTTGTTTTGAGTGGCCACCCTCAGTTCATAAGGGAAAAGGGGCATGCAAACGGCTATCCATGGTGGATGCCCCTCAGTTCCAGAAGGGGCATTACTAGCAAGCAGCCCTGCCCGCCCTTCTTTAAGCATGGGCAGTAGTTTTCCACTGAAGAAATTGCACCACCACATGTGCTCACAGAATGTCTGTCCCATGCCCTAGGAGAGGCAAGCAGGCCACACCCCTTCAGTTTCTTTCCTCCTTGCTAATCAGCTCCAGGGCTGGGGCTAATAATCAAAACTTGGCCACCTGTGTCACAGCCAGGGGTCCATCCATCTGCACTATGGAGCCAGGCAGAGACCATTGATATTTTTGTCTAGGAATCTTTCAGGTATCTCAGGTTGAGTGATATATTTAGATAAATATATGCCAAAAGGGAACATTATTTTCAATAATCGTTGTGATAACAATGAGCAAAGGGGAACTAAGACTTATTTGGATATAAAGGAAATGCTTTTGGAAATTAGATGAGCCTAGGAAGAGGGCTTTCCAAACTGCTGTTAATGAGACATAATGGTAAAAAAATAAGGAACTATCAAAAATGTCTATACCCCTTATGACTGTGTCTGATTGAATTGCCAGTTGTAAAGCAATGATATGTAACCTTCTACTATCATCATTAGAAAGCTGTTTGAAGTTACCAGGTACATCAGAAGCATTTTGTATATTGCAGTTTTCATTTATTATTTTGAACATTTCTTGTTTTCCATTAAGGTACAGTTTTGGTGTGTTATGTGTTTGTAGTTTCAAATTCCTGGAGATGCCTTAGATACATGCAGTGAAATGTACAAGTGTTCCAACTTTTCGCAAGAAATGGAGCTGATTATAATATTTGGGGTTCACTGGTTTAACCTAGAGAAGTCTTAGTATTAGCCAAGTTCCCCAACTTGCATCAATTTGATTTCATGAATTTAAGCAGTGTTCCATTTAAGTCAGAACCTCAGAAAATGCTTTCCTATATAATAATATGGCTGGACCAGACCAGAGTCCACACACAGCAGCTGTAGCAATGAATTAGGTGTAATACATTTAAAATGTACATATTCCCCAAAACAGCTATGCTATAACTTTAAGCCGACATTGTCACAGTATCTCTCCCACACATTGTGTTCAATTTGACTAAATTCCTTTTGGAATGAATGACGCTACAAAAGTGTGCAGAATATGTTAGCAACAGTGTGAGAAAGGTGATAAACAGTGTTGAAAAAATCTGTTTTTATTTATTTATGTATTGTTTATAACACCTGTATTATCTACAAAATGATACAGTGTTTTGGGTTTTTAATTTAAATTAATCTAATCATTTGTTCATTTATTTATTTATTGACATTTGGTCACCAGGAAAGTCCAGCTGGGTCAGAAACCCATTTTCAGCAGAGGCCCAGGTAGAAAAGCTCCAACAAATACAATCTTATATACATTTAGCAAATACAATCATATATACATTTAACAGACATTCATACAATTTGAGATGTTATACAATTTACATAATAAAATTTGATGAACTTTGCAAAAAAATCAATGAGTAATTTGGTCAAGATTAATTAGGTGCTCCAAGCAGTAAAAGAGCAGACAGAAATCATACATAAGAAAGGTAATTATTTTGTAATTTGAAATAATAAAATAAAGGGAATCAATGTATAAGCATTTAAGGAGTGAAAGGAGAGAAGATTACAGCAGGGAAGATAAAAAGTAGAGCTATGTTAAAATAAGTATAGATACATGTATACATTAAAAAAACGTGAGTTATGCCACAAGAGTGGAAGGAAGAGGTAAGCGAAGTGAGGAGGTTAGTAAAGTGAGAAGATGTACTGTGGAGAAAAACAGCAGTTAATATGAAAGTTCATTCAGAGAAAAGATCAAGAGAGCAGACAGGGAGAAGGGTAGAAGGGGGGAAGGAATAGGTTGGGAGAGAGAGATGAAGAGGAAAAGAAGCGGGGGAAAAGCAGAGAAATAGGAGCTAAGATAGGGTCTGAGTGCTGGCAAGAAGGGAAGGGTGAAAGGAGGAATTAAGGGGAAGAGAGGGGTTATAAGGAGAGAGATAGTTATAAGATGGGTAGTTAAGTATAGTTGTGTTTAGTTGCAGAGCAAGGGCAGATGTGGTTGTTGAGAAGGTAATTTTTAGTGCAAGTTTTAAAGTCTTAAAGGAATCAAGGATGCTAACATTTGAATGTAAGGTATCCCATAGTTTTATGATGCTGTAGGAGTAGAGGCTATGTCTGGCTCTTTTATTGGGTTTGTACACAGTTAGAAGCTGTTTGTAGAACAGACTAATCTGTTTGGAGTATAGGTCTGCAGGATAGATTTCAATGCATGGCAGCTGTTTGGATGATATATTAATTTGTGTGCAAGTGATAGCTGTATAAAGTGAAGGTGATGGGGGAAGTCTAGCTAATTTAATTAGTTATGAGCATGGTAGTGGTGTGAACAGTACAATGTGCCTGTGGCAAATTTAGCAGTTTTGTGATAGCATGATTGAAGCTTACTCTTTAGGGTTGTATGAAGGTTGTTAAAAATAGGGGCTCCATACAGGAGGGAAGGAAATAAGACATGGTATTAGCAAGTGTTGTTCTGGTTAGTTTCTTCATGAAGTGTTTGTGTCTGTATAGTTTTCCTAGTCTAAAATGTGTTTTTTAATGGCATTAAGTATGTGCTGTTCCAAAGTAAGTATATGATCTATGGTAGTCCCCAAAAGTTTTGCTTGAGTTACAGTTTCAATTTCTGTGTGGTTTTGTGAGTATATTTTGAAATCATGTAGTAGTGGTTTTGGTGTGAATAATAAAAGTTTAGTTTTATTAGGATTTAGAAGCAACTATGCTTCATTTAGCCAGGTTTCAGTAGAGGTGAAGGAGTTTTGTGTTATTTGTAAGAGGTGTTGGAGGCTGTTGGAGGATGAAACAATGGTGTAGTCATCAGTGTACTGAATGAGTTTGCTCTGAAGGGTGGTATGAAGGTTAGTAATGAAAATATTGAACAGAAAGGATCCAAGAATGGATCCATGTCATACACCTGTTTTATTGTGGAATTGTGACATTCTAGTTTTCCATATGACACATTGTTGTCTGTTGGTTAGGTAATCAGCAAACCATTTTTGGGTAACATGGGAGCATCGTAATGTAGATAGTTGCAGCTGGTGTGGCTCATTGGGCTAAGGACATTTGCATGGGTGATGGTGTTGATGGTTCAAAGCTGGCAGCATCTACAACTTTGGAGGGTAATTAACTCAAATGGTAGAGTGCTTGCTTCGCATGCGAGAGGTAGAGGGATCAATACCCTCGTTCTCCATCTAAGACATGTGTAATGTGGTGGGCTAATGCAGTGCGCTACAGTTGAGAGGGGCCTAGGTTTGAAACTTGGCAGAGGTGTTTATTTTGGTGGAACGTTGGTATAATGGTTAAGTTATTTACCTTGCAAATGCAAGGTGCAGCATTTGATTCTCACATGCGGTAACTGGCTGGGCTTAAATGATCCACAAGGGCAATTAGCTTAGTACTAACCTATGTACATTAGTTCCTATAAGTTTGTAATGTAATACTGTATCACTGGCGTTTGATAAATCTAATAGGATTACTGAAGTTATTTGGATGGAATCTATGGCTTTGCTCACAGTATCTGTGAAGGATAGTAATGACGTGATAGTGCTGTGTGCAGGCAAAAACCATGTTGGGTGGGTGCAAGGAGATTTGTATCAGAAGGGTGCTTCAGAAGTTGTATGTGTACACATTTCTCCAGCAATTTAGATCTAGGAGAGAGGATAGAGATGGGTCGATAATTTGTTAATTCGTTGTTTTTTTCCACCTGTATGTAAGGGGATTATGGTAGATTGTTTCCAGAGATTGGGAATTTCAACTATACATTGGATTGATTTATCAGGATACTGACAGGATAGGCTATTGAGTCTGTGACGAGTTTTAGATATTCAGATGGGAGGTTATCAGCGGAGAGAGAGCAAGTTTTTCATTTTTGAAGAAGCTTGTTTATTATTGAAGTAGGAATGGGTTGTAGTGAGAGACTAGGAGATGAATTGTTAGATTCTGAAGTATTTTGATGAGGATGGGTTGAAGTAGTGGTATAATTATTAGTTGACTCTGGTAATGTAGATGTAGGATTTTCTGTAGAGTTAGAGTTATTGTTGGCTTCAGGATTATTTACATGTTTAAGTATGCTGTCTACAAAGTGAGACTTGAACATTTTGGCTATTAGAGATGGATCTTTATTAGTGGCTGCTGAGGTGTTTTGTATGGATCCAGGAGTAAGGAGTGATGAGATTGTTTTCCAGATTTTTGGGGGGTTATTGGTTTGATTGGATATTTGTGAGAGAAATTTTTTTTCCAGTGATGACTAGCTTTTAGCTCTGTTTCATAACTGCTTGTATATTAGTAGATTCTTGTTATTTTTGTTCTTTTGCCATTTTTTTGCATGCTTTGTCTCTGGTTTGAAGTAATTGCTTTGTAGCTTTGATTAGCCAAGGTGCATGGTTTGTTTTTGTCCTTTTAGTTTGGAGGGGGGCTAAGCTGTTTAAGGTGTTCAAAAATCAAAAAAGTTTATTGAAGAGGCAGATGGCGTCTTCCAGTGGTAATGTTTTTAGTGAGGACTAATTTATAGATTTTTAGGATGTTAGTAAATAGCTATGGACAGAAATTGGTTAAATTTCTGGATGTTTTATAGGTATGGGGTTTATTCTCTTGAGGAGAGGCCGTATGGGTATATGCAAATAGGAGGTAGTCACTTAAGGTATTAGGAGAATTAGAAAATTTGTGGGGGTCAGTAACTAGGATCCAGTCTAGTGTTGCACCTAGTTGGTTGTTACTTTGCATTGTCGTGGACATAGTAATCAATTGAGTGAAACCATGTACTTTGATGCTATGTGATGGTCAGTCAGTAGTCAGATTTGGCCAGTTGATATTTGTATCACCTGTAATAATAGTTCCATTGGTAATGTTATCAGAGGTCCAGGACAGAAAGTTTTCTAGCGTAGGAATGTTTTGTCCAGGGGGTATACACACTACTGAAATAAATATTTGTTTGCTGTTATGTACAGTGGATATAAAAAGTGTACACACCCCTGTTAAAAGGCCAGTTTTTTGTGATGTAAAAAAAAAATTAGACCACAATAAATAATTTCAAAACTTTTCCCACCTTTAATGTGACCTATAACCTGTACATTTCAAGTGAAAAACAAACAAATCTGTTAAGGGAAAACAAAAACCTGGTTGCATAAGTGTGCACACCCTTAAACTAATACTTTGTTGAAGCAACTTTTGCTTTAATTACAGCATTCAGTCTTCTTGGGTAGGAGTCTATCAGCATGGCTCATCTTAACTTGGCAATGTATCAGAAAAACCTGCCATTTTAACAGTGGTGTGTGCACTTTTTATATCCATTGTACTTGTAATGATATCATGAGAATTTCTGTATTGCTAAATGATGGAGTGGATTTGGAGAGAGGTGATGTTTTCAAAGTGCTATGATAAATTAGTGCCACTCTGCCTGCTTTTTGTGGGTTCTGTCTTTTCTTAATATATTATATCCTGGAGGGACTATTTTTGTGTCATGAATATGTGGTTTCAACCAGGATTTGGTAACTGCTATTGTATCCAGAAAGTAGTTTACAATCCATGAGTGAAATTTAGTGATTTTGTTACAGATACTATGTTTATTTAGTGTCATTAGTAGCAATTTTTTTAGAGAGGGGTACTTGAAGAGAAATAGATAAATGTATAGGACCAGAGTTGGGGTGAATATCACCGCATTGGGAATGTTTAACCAGCTGGTATAAGGAGTGGTAAAGGTGGAGAATTTGGTTGTGTACTTGTTGTCTGTGTAGAATTTTAATTTGGGTTTAGTAGCAAAGGTAAGATATTGGAATCTGGTGTGGTGTATATAACTGTACTCAAAAAGGCTGCCAGATATAGTAGAGAAGCTGTACGTGCGTGAGGAGGCAAGTCTAAAGTGGATTTTTTACAGGTGCAGCTGTTAGAGTGCCTTTGAAGGAGGTGGCTTGTAACAGTAGGGTTAGAGAGAAGCTGAGGGATGTTAAGATGGTAATAGAATGTGTTGGTAGTGGCATTATGTATAGTGATAGAATAGAGAAATTGGATATACAAGAAGAGAGAAAGATAAGGGTGGTAAAGGAGAAAAATTATATAATTCTGGCGGAGAAAGGAGGAGTAGTATAGTTAAGGATGGAGCTGAAAATAATGTAAACTGGAGGATATAATTATTCTAACTAGGAGAGTCTTATTAAGGAGGTGCATTAGATGCAGTATAGTGTACAGGTGTTTGAATGTGCGACTTAGAAGAAAAATATAAGTAGACTGTTTATGAGATGCTGTTGGTGAAAGGGAGGAGTTATAGTTACTATAAAGAAATTGACTAGGGGTGAGTGGGAATGGGGATACAGGGGGGATAGGATAGGAGAGTGGAGTGAGCCTGAGCGTAGCAAGGCCAAATGGGGCAGGGCTGCCCTGAGCTTGGAGCAGCTCAGATGAAAAAAAAAACAAACAAACATAACCAGTGAAGAAGAAGGACTCAAAAAGTTAGTTTAAAGTTTCTGTAGTTTGTTATAGTTTTTTTTAGCTTATACCCAAAGATGTATTAAGTTCATATTAAATTTATTTTGTTTTGGAGATATTAAATTGTTGTAAAAGTGTTGTAGCAACTGGTAGGTAAGGGGGGAGGGTTTATGAGAAGTAACTAGGAACAGTAGAGTAGGAGAATAAGTTGAGTCACTTAGTGAAAGACAGATGGGAGGGTGGGCAAGTTGTAGGCTAGTTTCGTGAGTGCAAAACTAAATACAAAGTCAATTTAGTGATGCTAAGGTACTTAGTTTCACTTGGGTGTTATAGGGAACTTGTGTGGCTTCCAGCTGGTCAAGGATTCTTACAGTAATGCTAGTCCCGATACCGTAGGTCTTAGTAACAACTTAGTGGTGCATTGGGTGGGATACAGCTAAGCAATAGCAGGTTATTGTCTGAAAAAATGAAGAAGGAAAGTTAAATGAGAGATGGAGAAGCCATAAATTGTAGTACAGAATACTGGTATAATTACAGGGAAACATAGAAATGATGCTACTAAAGGATTAGATGATGTTAGAAGCAAATTATAGTTGCATCAATTAAAGTTAATGTACTAGTGTTTATCAGAAGAGAAGAGAAGAAATGGTGCCAGATACCACCAGAGATTAACATAATAGAAAATTACAGTATATGTACATTCATGGTGAACAGGTAGCAAATTTCAGTTCCGTCAGCCTTTTTAACATTAGGTTAAAAACAAAAGTTGAATAATGAATTCAGTTGTAAAATTCTGTTTCTAAATGCCTTTAGCCTTAAGTTAAAACATATTGAAGGATGAATTCAGATTATGAATCACAATTTACAACTGCCTTTTAACTTTAGATTAATATATATATATATATATATATATATATATATATATATATATATATATATATATATATATTGAAAAAAAGGTCAGTTAATAGTTTCAGTTTCTGACTGCCTTTTTATATTAGGTAATAAAAAAAGAAGAAAACATTACTTGAGTAATGAAGTCAGTTATGACAGGCATTAAGAAATAAATGTACGTCAAACAAGTAAATCATACTATGAGAAGAAAATGGTAATCAGACCAGCAGTGCAATTCTTAGTCAGACATTTGAAAAACGCCAGCCAAGTTATTTTGACAATTGTTAATAAATCTTGTTCAAAGAGGAAAGCAGTTATCAAACAAAACCAACCAAGAAATTTTAACAAGTGGTAGTCATATAAAAACAAATATAGTCACCAAATCAACAGTGCAGTTTTGTGTACAGACATTTAAATAACATAGCAAACACCAGCCAAATAGATTCAGAATGTACTGTATAAAAGCTACTTATAAGAGAGTCAGTGCCAAATCAGCATTACAAACCACACAGTTATCACGGGTATCAGCAGATCATATAAAGAAAGGAAACGGTCGCCAGTAAAAGCGATTTTATAACAGAAACAGTCACCAGACCAACAGTACCAGCCAAGCTTTTAGAGAAAGTAGCATTAGATCATATAGTGAGAAGAAAACTGACACCTGTCCGTTAATACAGGCTTATACAGGCATCTATCATCCATCAATACATGTTATTTTACACAGGCATCTTAAAAAAAGAAAAGCACTACTGCCATCCAGACAATGTCAACTAACTTGCTAAGTCTTCTTTAGAAAGGAAAATCGATCACCTAATAAACATCAGGCCTTTAAAGTAGACTGTCCTGCAGTTAAATAGCTCGATACTAGATACCATTACTGCAATGCACTGTAGATAACTGGATTATATGGATGCCAATTAGCTTAATTAAGTCAAACAAACCTAGCGATAGAATATCATATAGGCTTCACTTGACAAGGTTGTGAGTACTAACATGCAAAAAGCTTTGAGTGTAGACAAGAAAATCTGTATCCAGTAAATACATCGAGGTGCAAAGTAAAATCGAAGTGAAAACACCTTAAGATAGTACAGTTAAACAAGGTACTTGTCAGATTGCAATAGGAAGCAAGTTGTTCACGCCAATAATGTAAATTGATTCAAGTTGGATAGAGGTGAAAAGCACCTTGTTTACGCTTTTGTGATACAAGACATTCTGAAAAGATTTAGAACAACTTTTTTTGTAAAGATAAAACACAAATGTGTTATTGTATACAAATTTTCACTAGGATTCACTTGCAGCACAGATTAACTTTGTTCAAGAGACAAGTTACCTCATGTTATACAGTAACACTCCAAAAATGTCAGGTTATTTAAGCACTGTTCATGTTATAAAGTCAAAAGCAGAAGGGGACAGAGGAAAGTTACCTCTTATAGTAATTTTACAAAACAAAAGGGCTACATACAGTTGTGCATTTCATTGTACACATTTGTAGGGAACGCAACATGTACTTACCACATATATAGCAGTTTTACTAGACAAGCAACAACTGATACAGATACAAAGTCTGGATGAACTCTGTCGGCATATCCAGATCACCAGAAACACGTAGCTTAGTACTGCACAGGGGGGAGGAAAGAACAAAGGTGCCAAGCTATTGCTAAAGTTTTAAAGGGGTGCAGGGCATCATGGGAGTGTGGGCACAATAATTATAGGTAAAGAGAGAGGGTAGAGTCAGTTTACAAGGACAGGGTGGGGTTACACTGAGCTTGGAGCAGCTCAGGTGGGAAAAAAAACACAATCAGTGAAGAAGGACTCGAGTAGTGTAAAGTTTCTGTAGTTTGTCGTAGTTTTTTAGATTATACCCAAAGATGATCTGAGCAAAAAACAGTGAACTCAGAACTGAAAGAGTTTTTACCATGTTTCACAGTGACCTAGATGGCAAAGGACGAGGGGTAAATACAGTATATATGGACAATTTTGAGTAAAACTGTCAAGGTCATGGATAAATGCCATATGTGCGTGTTCGTGCGCGCATGTATGTACACATATATATGTTTCTATTTATATATATATATATATATATATATATATATATATATATATATATACACACGTGTGTGTGTATGGCATTTTGAATAGTCCATCAACCAGTGTGTTTTTTGGAGGTAGGAAGAAATGAGAGTATCAAGAGAAAGCCCACAAATGCACAAGGAAGTATGTAAAACTTCACCCAGTGGTCAGAAGTCAGGAATGAATCCTGTGACTGTGTGGCAGAGATCTTAACCAGTGAGCCACCATGCAATCTAGCTTATGAATGTGATACATCTTTCACCTCTCTGGGGGGCTGGATGGTTGGCAAGCACAGGGACAAAAAGTACATAGTAAAAAAAAAATTGTCCTGCTGGCTTTCGCTGAATTGAATTTGGTCACCCAACTATATACCATTTATCTGTAATGAAAATATAATGATTTTATATTCGCTGGCACAAATTATATTCAGAATGAAAGTATTTTCATTGTTCGGGGTGAAATGTGCTCACATACCGATAATGCATTGTTGGATTGTTATTCACTTTAGTAGATCTTGCATTTTATTATCAGTTAATATCTGTTTTTTAGAAGTACTAAACATGTTACTTGGCCTCCAGTAATGTCTGCTGTAGCCTAGTGCCAATATGGGAAGGGAGCAGGGGCTCCATATTGTTTTGTTGCAGTTACACTCATTGTAATGTATTTTTATGCTAGGATGTTCTGTGTCTTTTGTTCAGCTTCTTCTTGGGTCTGTGAGTTCACTGTTTTTTCTAATGAAATTATCTTCATTACTTTCATCACTAAATATGAGTGCAAATTGTACATTAAGATGTTACTTTTCTAATGTGTTAAAATGTTAATATTTGGCATTATCCCCTGGAGTTATCATGGTGACATTTGTCACAAGATGTTTGGTTTTGTTACTCTTCATAGTTTGTGGTTGTATGTTGAACTTCAGTAATACTAATTGCCAACTTTTGTACTCTCTGGAGGTGCTGATCTGTGCCATTCTAGATGGGAACATCTAAATTGTTCTACCATTTTCTGTCAGAATTGCCAAAATCTGTGGTTGGTCTTCATTTGCATTCACTGCTTTTCTCATATAATTACTCTGTTGCTTATGCTGTTAACATTGTCTGCAAAATATACTTGAAAGCATTATTGCTGAGATGTTAATATTGTTTTTTAGATGTGTTCAGTGCTCACTGCTGTTGATTCCAAACTCAGGGCTTGGTTGGAACATTTAAGAGTTACCTGGAGGATCAGCCAGAATTAGTTACATGCTCCTTAAAGCAACCATCTAACAGCTTTATAAAAAGTTCTAGACTTTAGTACATTGTATAGTTGTTGATAAATAGTTCTGCAGTCTCTCTAGTTGTTCACCGTATTGATAACTGCTGCAGTAGCCTTAGCTATATGTGGGTTATATCCTACCAAGGATATAACAGCTGGACAGCTTCCAGAGTTTCAGTGCATCTTCCATGCACCCAAACTGTCAGGTAGCTCAAGCTGAGCTGACTAAAGGACAAGTTTGGATACAAAGCCCTTCAGAGCTTTACTGCTGCCGAAGAGTATGCTCCTCTGAGGCTTTCGAGGATTGACAGTCATCTTGTGCCTTCCTTTGCTGGGCAGGTAAGTTCCCTTTGGGGGAAAACTTCTGTTTTTTCTTAATTTTGTTAATCTTTTATTACTTTCCTATTCAGGAAAGTTATTTTAAAGCTAGGAGTGTTGTGTTTTGAAGGACTGTCTCGAGACTGGCACATACTTTAATAATGGAGTGCTCATTTTTTAGTTTAAAAGTGGTGCAAAGTAACTGAAAACATTTTTTCAGTGGAGAAATTGCGCTTATTTTACTTTTGTGGGGCAGGCATAGTGTTTTAAGGTGATTTTTATTGTGTTTTTCTGTCAAACAAGTAACTTTTGTGAACTGGCAGTATTTACCAGCAATTGCTGTGCTTCTTCCCTGGGAAAAAGGTACCATTTTTGGCTTGACCATGGAACATACTACTAGTCCCATGGTCAGTTCTTCTTCCAGCCACAAAAAGTAAAAATTAAGCAAACATCCTTTGCCACCACAGCAGGCTAGCAATTTGCCTCAGCCACAGGTGGGTGAATCTGCTGTGGCCATTTGTTGTACCTAGCACTACTTTTACTCCTGATCCCTCTGGTGTAGTACCTACACCCACAGTGGCGCAGGGGTTAGTCACATCCTCTAAGGCTGTTGGGGTCCCCTTAGTGGACAAGGGAGAGCCACTCTTATTGATCCTGGGAGAGAGAACAGGGAAGGTGCTGCCATTAGTAACATGGTCAGCACCATTTTCCTGTCAAAAAGAAAACAGAAAATCAAAATGTATCTACTCCTCCTCAATGTTCCTTGGATAAGCATAGTTTTCTGGGTCTGGCTCAGGGTTTAATTCAAGCTATTGATCCTTCTTGTAGAGTAGTTTCTGGTAAAAAAGAGGGATTCCTCTTTTCCTGAAGAGATTCAGGATTCTAAATCTAAACAAGAAGGTGCCAGGAGGGATACATTTTTTCCTCAGATTTCTGTGTTAGACTCAGGAAAGAGCTCAGTTTCTGATTCTTCCAGTGGCGGGTTTCTCTTTCTCAGAGACTGTTGTTAAATTGTGCCACTGTTTTCAGTGAAAGAATACTGAGACTTCGCAGTCCCTCAGCAAATACTATGAGTTGTTAAGGAAGGATTTTCCAGAACCTGCACCCATTCCTTATGTTCTGTCTGCTTTAGAGGATGTGTTACTCCCTGCCATTTTCCTGATACTTAGTCAGCTGACCCTGAAAAGGCAGATAGGATGTATAAAGTTCCTCAGTCTTTTTTAAATTTGTATAAAGTATTCCAAAAACCTAACCCAGCAGCTATAGCTTTAGGTGATCCCACTGCTACTAAGCACTTGGTTAATTCCAGACCTACTCTTTCTACTAGTGATGAGAAAATTATTAAAAGGGATGGGAAAAAGTATATATTTCTGCAAGTTTGTTTTTCACAATTTTGAATTGTCAGGCGCACATGTTAAACTTTGTTTTGACAAATTGTGGTGAAACTATGAGAAATGTTTTGCCTCCAATTTCTTCTTGTGATGAAAATGTACTTTAAATAACTTAGTTTCTTCTATTGCTTAAGTCACTACTCACTGCTTACAGTGTGTATATATGACTCTGTTGATACGTCTTCCAAGGCTATGGTCACTTATACTGTTTTGAGATGGTTTGGTGCCTCTGCTACAGAGGTGATAAAAAGTGTGTTGAAAGGGGCAAGGTGATCCAGGGAATCTGCAAGATTTTTCACCCCTCCTTTTCCAAATTTAACATAGAATTTTCTATCTCTTACAGGTTCATAGGTGTGTACTAGGCTAATGGCCCCCTTTGCTGCAGAGGTGATAAAAAGTGTGTTGAAAGGGGCAAGCTGATCCAGGGAATCTGTAAGATTTTTCACCCCTCCTTTTCCAAATTTAACATAGAATTTTCTATCTCTTACAGGTTCATAGGTGTGTTCTAGGCTAATGGCCCTGGGGCCTTTACAAGCCTAGCCCATAGAAGTGCCTTGGCATTGTGCCACCCGTTGTTAGTTCGCAGTGCCTCTATCAAGTAGAGCCACTGGAGTGATCCCTGGCCCCGGGGTGAACTTTCTATTTCCAATCCACTCATCAAGATTTCTCTTGAAGAGGGCTAGTGAGGTGCTCTGTTTGACATGTATGGGAAGTCTACTCCAGAGCATTGGCAGTCTCTGGTTTATGAACCTATGCCTCCAGCATGTTCTGTTGATTGTGGTAATGAGGTTGAGGTCTCTGGAGCATGTGGTGTGGAGGGATTAGGATTTCTTTAGATGTAGCATTTCTAACAGAGCTGGGTCAGACATGGCTTTGTAATTCAAGCATAGTTTGCCTCTTAGCAGATGATATGAGACAGAGAATAGCTGGAGTTTTTTGAGTCTGTCCATGTAGGACATGTGTTTAAGGCCTAGGATCCTCCTCATGAGGCAGTTTTGTGGCCTCTCCAGCTGTTGCAGGTGTCTAGTGAGGAACATGCCAAATGGGGCATTATACTTTATGATTGGTCTAGTGAGGGAAGAGTAGAGAGAAATGATGACCGCTTTCTTCCTGGATGCAAAACCCTTGATAATGAGATGTGCCACATAGAAGGACTTTCTGACCACAGTGGCATTGTGGTGGTTGAATGAAAGGTTGCTGTCAATCTTTATCCCCAGATCTCTTATAATGCCTTCAGTGTTCAATGGGCTCCCATCGATGTGGTAATCAGTGGGAATTGAGTTTTTTTCCAAAGGGGATGACGATGCATTTTTTGTCATTAACCTTAAGGCCATGGTTTTGACACCAGTCATTGGTTTCAGTAAGGCCTTTTTGTAGGATGTCTGCATCACTTGGGGAGTTAATAATGGCTTCCAGCTTGCAGTCACCTGCGAATTTGCTCAGCCAGATTCCCTCCCTGTTGGCCTGGACTTCTGAGAAGTAGATGGAAAACAGGAGAGGACCCAGGAGCAATCCTTGTGGGACTCAACTTGTGACTGGTCGGCAGTCTGACTTTGAGTCCGCTACTTTCACACTGTGTGTTCTATTTGTGAGCCAATTTACAACCCTCCTAGGAGTTGATGCCTAGTTTGGTGAGTTTATCAATAATTCCTGAGTGAGGAATGGTATCAAAGGCCTTGGCCAGATCAGGGTTGGCTGTATGATGAACTGCCTTACCTTCATCCACCGCTCTAGTGACTGAGTCAAAGAAGTCAACCAGGTTGAGCAGGCATTATCTACCTTTCACAAAACCAAACTGCATGGGATCTAGAGTTTGGAGATTCCCTATATCCTTGTTAATTAGGTCCATGATAATTTGCTCCATAGACCTACATATCAGACTCATCAGGCTAATGGGGAGATAATTTCCAGGGTCTGTAGTCACTCCTCATTTATGGAGAGGGATGACTGTAGCAGTGCTCCATTTGGTAAGGGCAAAGCCTGAGATGAGGCTGTGAGTGAACTGAGCACACAGATGTGGTGCCAGTTCATTTTGTAATTCATGTAGAACACAGCCAGGATATTGTCGGGTCCCATGGAAGCTGTATTCTTGGCCTTAGACAATGCAGCTTTTACCTGAGCTGCAGTAATGCAGGGTACCTGGCATTCTTCCGGTATTGAAATTGGTCCTTTGGGGGGAGGGGTAATGTTGCACTGAATCTGGCAGCCAGTATGTTGGCAATATCTGTTGGCTCAGTATAGGAGGTACCATTGTGCAGTAACTCGGAGCAAATCTAGGTATTGCCATTGAGATTCTTGATATAACTAAAGAAGCCTTAATAGCTGGCTTTAGAGGTTTTGATGAGGGGATCTCAACTTTTTGTTGAGGCTAATAAAGGAATTTTTCCAGTCTTGGGGCTTCACCTTTTTCTGCAGCAGTTTTTTCCTTCTGTTGTAGAGTTTATTAATGGCATGGGACCACCAGACTGGCTTCCTTTTTTTGAAGGAGGGGGTCTTGGTTCTGTTGGGTATGGCTAGTTCCATGCATTTATGTACATGTCATCAAGTTTTGTCAAAAAACAGAATAAACAGTCTCAACAAAATACAGGTAAATAGACATTTAAGAAGAAATAGCAAGGGGGTTCTAAAAAGAAGTCTCTAACCTCCCAAAACCAAGGACAGTCCAACAAGTTTGAAAGACTTTTCAAGAGGCCTTGTGAACCCCTCCAACCTTGGCCCTTTTCTTCCTCCAGAAAGTCTGAATTTCCATTTTCTCTTTGGCAGCAGATAGTTTCAGACAAATGGGACCTGAACATTATTCATCAAGGTTACAGATGGCAGTGGGAGGAAATTCCTCATTTCTGGAGGGTCATTCCTAATCCTCCAGATCTGACTCTTGTTTCCACTGGTTCTTCACATGCTGTCCCTAGGAGTGATAGAACCAATTCCTCTTTCCTGGGTGGGGAATTTTTTTTTATTCAAGGATGGTCTTAATGCCAAAGAGGGAAAATGATTGGAGACCAGTTCTGAATCTTTCTTTCCTAAACCTGTTTCTGATAGTGCCCGTATTCACAATGATGACACGTCACAATTTTTACCTCCTCTTCCTCTTTAAGTTTCCTGATATCACTAGACTTAAAGGATGCTTATCATCCCATCCCTGTTCATCCAGACTTCAGACCTGTCTTAAAGTTTTGAGTATCTGAATCACATTATCGGTTCTTTGCTTACCCTTTTGATTATTCACTGCACCAGGAGTGTTCACAAAGTGTCCCAACTCTTGTTTTAGGTCATTGCAGGATACAGGGTATCCGCATGTTCCCATATTTAGATGACTTGCTTATTTTTGTAGAGTCTTTTTCAAAGTGTCAGGAATTTCTCTCTTAGGTTCGTAGGTGTGTACTAGGCTAATGGCCCTTTAACCTTTTAGAAGCCTAGCCCATAGGATTACCCTGGCATCGTGCCACTCGACCTTAGTTCCCAGTGCTTCTGTCGAGTAGAGCCACTGGAGTGATCCCCGGGGTGAATTTTTTATTTCCCATCCACTCATCAAGATTTCTCTTGAAGAGGGTCAGTGAGGCACTCTGTTTGACATGTATGGGAAGTCTATTCCATACCATGGTCAGTCTCTGGGTTATGAATCTGTCCTTCCAGCATGTTCTGTTGATTGTGGTAATGAGGTTGAGGTCTGTGAAGCGTGTGGTGAGGAGGGACTGGGATTTCTTTAGATGTAGCATTACTAACAGAGCTGGGTCAGACATGGCTTTGTAAGTCAAGCAGAGATCACTTCGAAGTAGGCTGTATGAGAAAGAGAATAGTTGGAGTTTTTTGAGTCTGTCCATGCAGGACAAGTCTTTAAGGCCTAGGATCCTCTTTGTGAGTTACTTTTGAGGCCTTTCCAGTTGTTTCAGGTGTCTAGTGAGGTACATGCCAAATGGGGCATTGTACTCGATAATTAGCCTAATGAGGGTAGAGTAGAGGGAGACAATGACCTCTTTCTTCCTGGATGCAAAACCCCTAGTAATGAGATGTGCCACATAGAAGGACTTTCTGACCACAGTGGCAATGTGGTGGTCAAAAGAGAGGTTGCTGTCAACCTGTGTTTTCAGATCTCTTATAACACCTTCTGTGTTCAGTGAACTACCATTGATGTGGTAATTCATGGGAACTGGCTTTTTCCCAAAGGGGATAAAGACACATTTTTTGGCATTGAGCTGAAGGCCATGGTTCTGACACCAGTCGTTGGTCTCAGTGAGACCTTTCTGCAGGATGTCAACATCACTTGGGGAGTTAATAATAGCTCCCACCTTGCAGTCGTCTGTGAACTTTGTCAGCCAGAGTCCCTTTGTGTTGGCCTGGACTTCAGAGAAGTAGATACCAAACAGGAGAGGACCCAAGACCGAACCCTGTGGGACTCCACTCGTGACTGGTCGGCAGTCTGACTTGGAGTCAGCTACTTCCACACTGTGGGTTCTGTCTGTGAGCCAGTTTGCAACCCACCTAGTGATATAGGTGTTGATGCCTAGCTTAGTGAGTTTATCTATGATTCCTGAGTGGGGAATGGTATCAAAAGCCTTGGCCAGATCAAGGTAGGCTGTATGAACCACCTTGCCATCATCCAAAGCTCTGGTGACTGACTCAAAGTCGTCAACCAAGTTGAGCAGGCATGATCTACCCTTCACAAAACCAAAGTGTGGGATCCAGAGTTTGGAGATTCGCTGTATCCTTATTTATTAGGTCCATGATGATGTGTTCCATAACTTTGCATATCAGACTCGTCAGGCTAATGGGGCGATAGTTCCCAGGGTCTGTAGTTGCTCCTCCTTTGTGGAGAGGGATGACTGTAGCAGTGTTCCATTCAGTAGGGACAAAGCCTGAGGTGAGGTTGTGATTCTTCAGGGCACACCGGTGAAGTGCCAGTTCACATTGTAGTTCATGTAGAACACACCCAGGGATATTGTCAGGTCCCATAGAACTGTATTCTTGGCCTTGGACAGTGCTGTTTTAACCTGTGCAGCAGTAATACTGGTTGCCTGGAAATCTGCTGGTGTTGTGATTGGTCCTTGGGGGGAGAGAGGGGTAAAGTTGACACTGAATCTGTCGGCCAGTATATTAGCAATATCTGTGGCTCGGTATAGGAGGTAACATTGTGTAGTAGCTCAGAGCAAATCTGGGTATTGCCATGGAGATTCTTTACATAACTATAGAAGGCCTTGTGGTTGTCTTTACTATCTGCTGTAATTCTGTTTTCTTAGCTAGCTTTAGAGGATTTGCCGAGGGAATCTCAACTTTTTGTTGAGGCTGATAAGGTAATTTTTCCAGTCTTGGAACTTCACCTTATTCTGCATCAGTTTCCTCCGTCTGTTGTAGAGTTTATTTATGGCAGGGAATCACCAGATTGGCTTCCTTTTTTTGGAGGAGAGCATCTTGGTTCTGTTAGGTATGGCGAGATCCATGCATTTGTGTACGTGTTCGTACAGTGCATTAGTGTATGATTCGGCTGCCATGCAACTATTCTCCATTTGCATGGGTGTCATGAAGTTAGCCACCTCTGTTTTTAGGAGCCCAAAGTTAGCTTTGGAGAAGTTTTTCATGGTGGTTACCTTTGCGGGGGTGGTGGGGTGGGAGGGATGTGGATTTCCAAGGTGATTAGTTTGTGATCGTATCTAACTAGGGAGGAGTTGACTAGTGATGTAGAGCAACAGTTGCCCATGTTAGTAATCACCAGGTCAAGGATGTTGCTACCTCTAATGGGAGTAAGAATGAGCTGGTCCAGGGCATTGGAATTAACGAATTCCAGGAAACATTGGGCAAGTGTATTGGTACATGAGTAGTTTTCCCAGTTAATGGAGGGGTAGTTGAAGTCGCCCAGTAAGAGAGTGTTAGTTTGGACCCTAATATTCTCCAGGGTGCTTAGGAACATGGAGTGCGAGTCTTGGGACATGGTTGGAGACCTATAGCAGGCTATGACCTGAATCGCTGTCTTACCCAATGTTAACTGCATCCAAAGCATCTCTGATGCATTATGTTGGGCTACCAGTCTGGAGGTGTGCGCATCCTGTATGAATATGGAAACACCACAACCATTGGAGCTTTGATCCAAGTTCTTGGGCCGACAGGTGTGGAATGAGTTATAGCCTGGAAGTGCAGGGGTGCTTTTTGCTGCCTTGAACCAGGTCTGTGTTACAGCACAAATGTCAATGTTCTCCATTTTAAGGAGTGTTCAAGCGAGTGCATTTTGAAATTTAGACTTCTAGTGTTGAGCAGCATGACCCTCAGAATGCATTTGTTTGTAGCTGTTACACTGGTAATTTGGTCTTTGGAACACCGCCTAAAAAAGGCACTTTAGGGGTGGCAAGAGCCTTGGCCGGTATCCAGAAGCCCAGGGGTGACAGATGCAGGCCATCTCTGGCAAAGCATCGAGGTCTGTCAGTCATGTCATCCCAGGCAGATACTGGATCCCCTTAGAATGACACCAGAAACTTAGCCAATTGTTGAAATCAATCATTTTTCTGCTTGTACTGTGGTGTCATTCTTGGTGATGGTAGGATGCTGCTCAGGGTAGGGTCATACACACCTGGGCTACATAATCTGAGAGCTCCTCCATGTCTCTTTTCATGTAGTCCAGGGAGGTTCGTCTCAAGTCATTCACACCCACATGTACAATGACAGAGTCATATTTGTACCTGTTGTTGAGGGACCTGAGTGCGTGCGTTATGTGATGGATCCTGGCACCTGACAGGCAGCTGACTGTTACTTTCTTCTTATTCATCCTAGTGAGTGGAACATTAGTGTGTCTCAGTATCGAGTCACCTATGACTAGTGTGCTGTGCATGCTGTTTTACCTTAGGGGCTTTGGTTGAGTGGCACACTGTTTAGGAGAGTTATGTGTCTCGTGATTAGTGTTGTGTTGTGGTGGTTGAGTGTGTTTCTCCCTTGGAGGCCTCTGCTGTTTGGGTAGATTTTTATTGAGAGCCTCCACAAAGGTGGGTGTGTGGTTTGTGTTTTTATGTGACGGCAGTGCTGGTGTATGTTCTGAAGGTCTATGTGTTCCATGTGGTGTGGTGCAAGTGTTGACCTTCTCCTCTTGACCAGCTATTCCTGTCTTGCCTGTAGTGTGTGTGGCTTCCAATTTGGCTATATAAGTGCATCTCTCGCAAGTCTGAGTGTTGGGAGATAAGACGTGAGGGTTGTCTGTGTACACGAGGCAGTTGCTACATTGCCCTAGGATGCCCAAGTTCACCAGTTTAATAGGAGAAAGCAATGACCTTTAGACATGCCTGGAGGGGTGGGCATTAATAATAAGTACTAGAGCTGTTTCCTTGTAGAATGCTTAGTGCTGGTAGCTGGTAGGTGAGAGATCTCTTATACAAGCTGGGATTCCAAGAGAATATTCAGAAGTCTTTCCTGACAGGACTGTTTTCCTGGAATGTCAAAAAGACACCTCATTTCAAAGAGATTTTCATAGGTTCATAGGTAGGTACTAGCCTTTTGGCCCTAGGGCCTATATAAGCCTAGCCAAAAAGGTACCCTGGCTTTTGCCACCCAAGAAAATTATTTTACTGTGCTCCTGTCAAGCAGAGCCACAGAGGTGATTCCCCAGGGTGAATTTCCTATTTCCCATCCAATCATCAATATTTTTCTTGAAGAGTGCTAATGAGGAGCTTTGTTTTATATATCTAGGTAGTTTGTTCCAGAGTATGGGAAGTCTCTGGGACAAGAATCTATCCCTCCAGCATGTTCTGTTTATTGTTCTGTTTATTGTAGTGACAAGGTTTAGGTCCCTAGAGTGTGTAGCTTGGAGGGATTGGGATTTATTTAAATGGAGCATGTGCAACAGCTCTGGGTTTGACATAGCTTTGTATGTTAGGCAGAGATCGCCTCTGAGTAGGCGATATGCAAAGGAGTAAAGCTGGAGATTTTTGAGACGGTCTGAGTAGGGCATCTGTTTGAGGCCAGTTATCCTCTTTGTGAGGTATTTATGCGGCCTCTCCAGTTGTTGTAAATGTCTTGTGAGGTACATACCAAAAGGGGCGTTGTACTCTATAATGGGTCTAATGAGTGACGAGTAGAGGGGAACAGTGACCTCTTTTTTTCTGGATGAGAAACCTTTTGTGATGAGGTGTGCCACGTAGAAGGATTTTCTGACTGCTGTGGTGATGTGATTATCAAAGGAGAGACCACTGTCCACCTGTGTCCCAAGGTCTCATCACACTTTCAGTGTTAAGTAGACTACCACCTATGTGATAGCTCATGGGTACAGAGTTTTTACCAAAGGGGATGACAATGCACTTTTTGGCATTGAGCTTAAGGCCATGCCTTTGACACCAGGCATCTGTCTCCATGAGGCCCTTTAGTAGGATGTCCACATCGTTAGGAGTT
Source organism: Protopterus annectens (assembly GCF_019279795.1). Lineage (NCBI taxonomy): Eukaryota > Metazoa > Chordata > Ceratodontiformes > Protopteridae > Protopterus > Protopterus annectens. The sequence continues at coordinate 1,379,256,566 of NC_056732.1, forward strand.
TCGATTATGGCTCCTAGTTTGCAGTCATCTGCGAACTTCGTTAGCCAAAGACCTTCTGTGTTAGCCTGTGCTTCAGAAAAGTAGATACCAAACAGGAGAGGACCCAGGACCGAACGCTCTGGTACTCCACTTGTCACTGGTCTGAAGTTCTAGTTGGAGTCTGCTACTTTCACAGTGTGGGTTCTGTCAGTGAGCCAGTTGGCAACCCATCTTGTGACATAGAGATTTCTTCCACAAGGAAAAAAAAAAGTAGATTTTTATCTAGATCTATTTCTTGATTTTCCACTCAGAATTCTGTTACTGTAAGGGAATACCTCAGGATTTTCGGTCTCATGTAATCTGTGATTCTTTTGATACCCATGGGAAGACTCCACATTTTTTTTAACATTTGTTAACCGGGAAAGTCCAACTTGGAACTAGCCAATTTTCAGCGGAGGCCCAGGGAGAAACGCTCCAGACGCATGCCTTTGTAGCGTGGGAGGAAACCCACACGAATACAGGGAGGACATGCAGACTCCACATAGAAGGAACCCCAGCTAAGAATCGAACCGCAGAACCTCTTGCTGTGAGGCGACAACATTACCGCTGCACCACTGCACTGTCCATGAAAAAGACACAGTGGTATCTGAAATTTCTTTGGTCCCAGCACCAACCCACTTTATTTTTTCAAATCCCAGTGCTGGGATTTGTCAGAAGAGAAATCTTTTAAAGGAGCCAATAGATATCCTTAAATCCAGTTCTCCCCTTCTCCCTCCCTGCTCCAAAGCAGTCACTTACTACAGCTATTTCGGACTTTGCTTGGGGAGCCAATACAGGAAGGATAAAAATGAAGGGGGTGTAGGACATCAAGGACAGATGCAGGCACATAAATGTCCTTCCTGGTCTGATCAAGCCACTCAACACTCTCTGAATCATCTTTGGTCCCTGTGACCTCTTCAAGTGGTAACAAACAATACCATAGTCATGTGTCTGCCAGTTACACAGCTGTGTGCTGGTGCTAATTGCAGGTAAGTTGATCTATAGAATTTCCTTGTAAGTTTACAGTCCATATGGCTTCTATCTACCATTGTGGCAACCTTGCAAATTACGCAAAGGTGATCTGACCTCCCAAACTCAGTATAGGAAGCCTATCATTAAGCCAAATTACATCTAGGGTTTTACCGTCCTTAGTGGCTTCCTTTACAATTTGCAGGTAGCTGTATTGGATATTGCCTTCAATCAGCCCATTAACGTATCTGGAAGACTGCATACTCCAGTCTCTATCATGGGTATTACTGTCTCCAGCAATGATGTCATAATTATTCAAAAAACAGCTACGAATATACTTGCCTAATTTGACATCCAAATCAAAAATTAAAATTACTACGTCCCGGCCAGTGTGATGACATAGAGGAATAAAGCCCTAGTTATGGCCCAGCTAACCTGGGTTTGATTAGCAGCTTGATCGACTGACTAAGCAGCAGGGTGGGATGGGCATGTTTGTCCTGGGTGGAGGGTGCTCAGAGGTGGTGATCCGTAAAGGGGTGGTATGGTCCAAAGAGAGGAGTTGAAAAGTGGGTAGGACATATTAAAAAACACCAGATGGAAGCCTAAACAGACAAGTCCCCAGGACTCTTTTAAGATCACAACCAGCCCCAGCAACATTGGATCAAGTCTGGACGGTTAGGAAAATGCTGGTAGATGTGGCATGGATGTTTGTGGAACTGGGGGCAGGGCCGTATCAATGAGGACTGAGGAGACCCTCCCCCCCCAAAAAAAAAAATGCTACATCCCAGTTCATTTTACCAGAGATTATTCTGATAGCTAACAGTTCTGGAAACTCCTCTATGCACAAAATGGCAAAGGTAAATTTGACAGGCACAAAGACTGACACATCCCTCCTTTCCTGTTTGCTGTATACACATGGTGTCCTTTAAAGTTTGGAAGGAATCCTGTTTTTTGTTTCATGTATTTTACCAAGTTTCAGTGATGGATAAAATATACTCTTTCCTAGCAGTTCTTGCCATTAACTCGATTAATTTGCTATTCAGGCTCTTGGAACTGGTCAGAAGACATTTCATGTCTTGTTTTCCATACTTTGGTCATACCTAAAAAAGACCTAATTAGCTTGGTAATAACGTTCCATATCAGATGTTTCACCAATTACTCAGATGTAAGTTGTCTTAACAAAAACAAATTA